>NC_091476.1:158624816-158764816 GCF_036971445.1 Narcine bancroftii
TCTCCCTGTCCTTCCGTGTAACGCACCAGGATCGTTTGTGTAAATGGGAAATAAAGGCACCTTTCACCACTTCAGCGCGTTCCAAACGCTCTGGTGCCAGAAATATTTCTGGTATCTTTGTGTGGGTTCTGAAGTGCTCTGTGGGATGGCGATTACTGCCAAATGATCTGGCCGGCTCCCTGCATTTAACTAACTCGACCCAAGAACAAATTGCAGCAGCAGAGAGGGAAAAAAAACCTTTTAGACGAACCACGAATTCAAAGTGGTCATTTATTGGAAGCCTTTGCCATTCAGGGCCAGGTTTTAAATAACTATTTGTCACGATGGTTCTCTTGATAATAAATTCTGCTCCTCTCCACCTCACTGGTGGCGCCTTAACTTTGAGTAGAAACAATGCTGGAGAAACTCCGTGCACTTCTATAGCAAATATAAAGAATGCATAACCAACGTTTTGGCCTTGAGCCCTTTATCAGGGTTCCTTTAACCTTTGTCAGGTATCCTGCTTCATGATCCTCGTGCTCTGGTACTGTCTTCTCACCTTGATTCCACCCCTTTCCTCTCTTGTTTAATGCCACGTCCAAGAAACTCGCCCTTAGTCAATCACATTACATAGCACTGACCATTAACACCAGTGGAAGGAATTTTGGCGACAGACTATTGAACACTCTCATTGCTCTAGAGCAGGGGTGTCAAACTCAAATTCACGGAGGGCCAAAATTAAAAACTTGGACTAAGTCGAGGGCCGAACTAAATATTTATTGAAAATTTTCAACATCTGCATGTTTTCTCTTCTTTCAACATATGTAATGTTAATTTTTTTCTTATTAAAATAAATGTTTAATAATAGATTTGGATAAACTCTTTCCAGAAGTATTAACAAATGAGAAATAAAATATTCAATAAATAATATTTCTCTATAGAGGATTTGTCAAATGTTGCTAGTGTGCTGTCGAATAGTAAAATCTGAGGGCTATTGAGAATGTGGGAGAATAACATGATTCCTGAAACAATCAAATGGGTGACTGATTGTGGGCATGAACTCTAGCAGGGTTATTTGCCATGCCCTTTTTCCATTGGTACAGATATCCTTTGATTTACACACTTTCAAGTTTTATGCCTAATGAGCTTGTATCCAGGTGCAGGATCATTTTTAACCAGGAATATATTTATCACTGTGACATGAAACTATTGGAAGATCGTTTTATCCTGAGATTAAAGTTCATAATCCTTACCCAGGCCTGTGTGCAGGAGGGCGGGGTTTGCGGGCGATCGGGTTGGACAACGACAGTGCGGGGGCATCGGCTCTCGCTGCAGGGCGGCATCTCGGCGGATCAGCGGCCCCGACACCGTGAGTCGCGGGTCGGCCTGCGGCAGGGAGGGGGAGTGGGCAACGGTCCTGGCGAGGTCAGGCCCGAGGCCTCCGGTTCCGGGCGCTGGGAAGCGGCCTTGGCTTCACCTGACACCGGCCCGGCCCCAAAACCAGAGTCCACGGTGAGACCCTGCAACGAAAACAGAGGAGGTGGGGGCGATTAGCAGGCTGACGCCAATGCATTCTGGATTTGTTGTATTACTGTGCATGCGCTATACTGGCGCGGCGGCCAGCGGGCCACCTCTAATACATTTTTGAAATGATCTTGCGAGCCAAATATAATTATATCGTGGGCCAAATTTGGCCCACGGGCCAGAGTTTGACATGTGTGCCCTATGCCATCGGAACTCTGTAATTAGTAAGGGATTGCTTAAGGTGGGATGTTAGTGGGAAGGAAAGGGTGAGAATCACTGCTCTAGACCCAATTGTTGCTGAAATATTTTGCTTGAGAAAAATTGTCATTGGCCCATTTCCTTTAGCGTTCTGAAACCGTGCACATGACGAGTCAATGAGGGATGATTAAAGCAGTGGTCTTCAAACTTTTTCTTCCCACCCACAGACCACCTTAAGCAATCCCTTACTAATCACAGAGCACCAATGGCACAGGGACGCGAGTGGAAAGAAAAAGGTTGAGAACTGTTGTATTGTGGTAACTCCACATCTGATTAGGTTAATTGTTAGGCAAGTGGTCAGAGAAGGACCCCCCCCCCCCATCCCAAGAAAGACTTAAATCACAGGAACAAAATAAGCTTCCGTCTCACTGCTCCCAATCTTACACACAGTCCTGATGTGGAATGTGGGGTCGCAGCTCCACGTTCACCCGAGTTCAGGTGCTGTCTGTGTGGAGTTTGTACGCTCTCCCCTTGCCCTGGACCAACAATTCGGTCGCCTGACGAAGGCACCCGAACCCCCCGTTGAAACGCCGGCGTCCGGGGCGGTGGAGGAATTGGCTGAGAAGAGTGCATTGCTCCCACCCCCCTCCCATGGTTGGAGAGGGATTAAACTGCGATCTCACGGCGCCGGGCTCGTCTCCAACAAAAGGAGCGGGAGGCAGGGTCCACCACGCACGGAGCGAGGGGGAAGGCATCGCCAACGAGACGTTCGGTCCGGCGTCGCCGCTGAAGCGAGGATGGTCCCCAACTCCAGCCGCGTCTGTGTGTCCAGGAGCCGGGCGGGCTGAGTGCAGCGCTCCGATCCCTGGGATTCGGGACTCTGAGATCCCTCCACACCTCCGGCGTCTTCATTTTCACCTTCAGTGTGCATGCTCTATACTGGCGTGGCGGCCAGCGGGCCAACTCTAATATATATTCAATATGATCTTGAGGGCCAAATATAATTATATCGCGGGCCAAATTTGGCCCGCGGGCCAGAGTTTGACATGTGTGCTCTAGAGTGTACTTAGTGCTAGAATTTCCCGACTTTCATTCGTTAGGTTAGGTAATCCCTTGCTGGAAATGGCACAGTTGGTAATGCTGGTGCTGCCTGGGTGGGGTTTACACATTCTACCTCTGAGACTTGTGGATTTCCCCAAAGATGTGCACGTGGGCTGGTTGGTTAAAAGGCTGCTGAAAGTTACCCAAGTGAGTGGTAGAACTTGGCGGGAGACTGGGAAGATTGGTGTTAATGAATGCTTGATAGGAGGACTGCTTCTGTGCTGTAATAGTCTCAGAAGGATTGGATGAATGTATCTGTCCATTAAACACAGAGCGAAGGAAACATTTATTCCTCAAAATCCATTGTTCGGAACAGTGACTAGTCACCAGGAACAAGTATTCATCCTGCATAACTTTTAAAAACGTCTCACCACAGAGGAACTGCAATCTCATGTGAAATCAGTTATCTTTCCAGGAGAAGACTGCAATTAACAATAGCACTACTTTGTACATCCATGTATAATTCTGGGATTGTGAAGCATTGTGAAAACTTCATATTTCCAGATATTGAAGTTAGATTTCACTTTAAATTCTAGTGACCTCTTTTCTCACTTCTCAGAAAAGCACAACAGCGACTGCGCTTCCTGAGAAGATTTTTTAATTTTTAAAAATTTTTCACACTATGAACCATATTGACCAAAATACACATAAACATTTCCCTCTTGAATATACACATTGTCATTTTCTCCCCTTTTCCCCCTCCCTTCCCTCTCTCCTTCACCCCCCCCCCTCCTCACCCACTCAACGTTCAACACATATGATACATTAAACCCATTAAACAATGTCATCACACAATGAAAATAAACAAGAAAATTTGTGTCATCTACTTTTACACACTGGGTCAGTTCATTTCATCTTCTCATTCTTTCATTTTAGGTGATGGAGGTCCATGGTAGGACTTCTCTGTTGTGTTCCATGTACGGTTCCCAAATTTGTTCGAATACTGTGATGTTATTTATTAATTATATGTTATTTTTTTTCGAATGGAATACATTTATTCATTTCTATGTACCATTGCTGTATTCTCAGGCTATCATCTAATTTCCAGGTTGACATAATACATTTTTTTGCTACAGCTAAGGTTATCATAATAAATCTTTTTTATGCTCCATCCAAATCGAGTCCAAGTTCTTTACTTCTTATATTACTTAGAAGAAAAATCTCTGGATTTTTTGGTATGTTGCTTTTTGTGATTTTATTTAATACCTGATTTAGATCTTCCCAAAATTTTTCAACTTTCTCACATGCCCAAATTGCATGTACTGTTTTTCCCGTTTCCTTCTTACAGCGAAAACATCTATCTGATACTGTTGGGTCCCATTTATTTAACTTTTGGGGTGTAGTGTATAGCCTGTGTAACCAATTATATTGTATCATGTGTAACCTCGTGTTTATTGTATTTCTCATAGTTCTGGGGCATAGCTTTTCCCATGTTTAATTCTTTATCTTTATGTTTAGATCTTGTTCCCACTTTTGTTTGGGTTTACAGCTTATTACCTCGTTCTCTTTCTCTTGCAGTTTGATGTACATGTTTGTTATAAATCTTTTAATTATCATTGTGTCCGTAATCACATATTCAAAATTGCTTCCTTCTGGTAACCTCAGCCTGCTTCCCAATTTGTCCTTCAAGTAGGTTTTCAGTTGGTGGTATGCAAACATTGTACCATGAGTTATACCATATTTGTACTTCATTTGTTCAAAAGATAATAATTTATTTCCCGAAAAACAATTTTCTATTCTTTTGATCCCTTTTCTCTCCCATTCTCTAAAGGAAAGGTAATCTATTGTGAAGGGGATTAGTTGACTTTGCATCAATATTAATTTTGGTAGTTGATAATTTGTTTTTTTCCTTTCTATGTGAATCTTCTTCCAAATATTGAGCAAATGGTGCAGTACTGGTGAATTCCCATGTTGCACCAGTTTTTCATCCCATTTATATAGTATATGTTCAGGTACCTTCTCCCCTATTTTATCCAGCTCTAATCTGGTCCAATCTGGTTTTTGCTTTATTTGATAAAAATCTGATAGGTATCTTAATTGTGCTGCTCTATAATAATTCTTAAAGTTTGGTAGCTGTAAGCCCCTTGTTTGTACTATCCTCGGTTTCCCCCCTTTCCATAAGAATTTCCTTATTATTTTCTTTAGCTCCTTGAAGAATATCTCTGTTAGGTGAATTGGTAACGATTGGAATAGCTATTGTATCCTTGGGAAGATATTCATTTTAATGCAATTTACCCTTCCTCTCAGTGTTAGTGGTAAATCTTTCCAATGTTCTAAGTCATCTTGTAATTTCTTCATTAATGGCTGATAATTTAATTTGTATAGATGGCCTAGATTATTATCTAGTTGAATACCTAGGAATCGAATTGCTTGTGTTTCCCATTTAAATAGTGATTCTTTCTTAAACTTTGTGAAATCCGCATTATTCATTGGCATCGCTTCACTTTTATTTGCGTTGATCTTGCACCCCGATACTTCTCCATATTCCTTCAATTTCTTATGTAATTCTTTTATTGATAATTCTGGTACTGTTAAGTATACTATGATGTCATCTGCAAATAGACTGATTTTATATTCCTTCTCTTTTATTTTTATCCCTCTTATTTTCTGTTCTTATCTGTTCTGTCAATGGTTCTATAGTTAACGCGAACAGTGAAGGAGATAGTGGACATCCCTGCCTAGTTGACCTGCTTAATTTAAATTGGTTTGATATATATCCATTTACTGTCACCTTTGCCAATGGTCCCTTATATAATGCTTTAATCCATTTAATATATTTCTCTGGTAGGTTGAACCTCTGTAGTACTTTGAATAAATAATTCCATTCCACTCTGTCAAAGGCTTTCTCTGGGTCTAAGGCAACTGCCACTGTTGACGTCTCGTTTCCTTGTACTGCATGGATTAAGTTAATGAACTTACAGATATTGTCCGTTGTTCATCTTTTCTTAATAAATCCAGTTTGATCTAGTTTTACTATTTTTGGTACACAGTTGGCCAATCTGTTTGCTAATAGTTTAGCTATTATCTTGTGAATCTGTGGAAGGTTATCTAGTGCATCCAGTCCTCCCATGTTGGTCTCCTGAACATTAAAGAGTCTGGATGCAGACTGGAAGATCATTTTGGTCAGTACCTCTGCTTTCCTGAGAATATTGAAGCAGGCAAGGCTACCAGCCACTATTGTGTCAACATTCTATAGAAGCTATATCGAGAGTGTGTTGGCCGGCTGCATCAGTGTTGTACGGTTCTTGCAGAGAAATGGATCGGAGATCAATCCACAGGACCCCAAGAGCAGCAGAGAGGATCACTGGGGGGGGGGGGTCTCCCTCCCTATGTGATCTTCCAGGATTATTGACTGAAGAGGGGATACAAAATCATTGAGGACCCCATCCACCTCACACACAGCATCTTTCAGCTGCTCCCATCAGGAAAGAAATACCGGAGTATCAGAGCCAGCACCATAGGCTGAACAACAAAAGGAACTGCTCACATTAACCATCCAAGACTCTCATATTCACATAACAATATTTATTTATTCATATATATGAATACTTGTCCTCCATATGTACTGTTTGAATGCATCTGTGCTATGTCTGGTTTTGTGTCTGCATGTTTTGCTATGAGGACCGGTTGTACTTTGTGCAATCAGATGACAATAAACTTGACTTGATGATTACATATTCCAGTACCTTTAACAGGAAAAATGCTGGTCTTTGCAGGAAATAACTGAAGCTGATTATTCTCCTCCTTAGCCCGCAGCTTGGGTGGCAATACAGCTGCCAGTGAACATAAAGTAAAATGTCTCGATTGCATCGATTGCAAAGAAATACCATTCATAACATCACTGTAATTAAGCTAATTAATTATTTGTTGAAGTGCAATCACTCTCGTAGGAATACCCCGCCTACAAACAGAGAACAAAGAACCTGGCATTGGCCAATGACCTCGTAAGAATTTCACTGTGCTTTGAAAAGACTGTAAAAGCACACGGGGCTCAGCCAGTCTCACAGCATCTTTAGGAGGTAGATATATATTAATATTACTGACGTTTCAGACCTGAGCCTTTCAAGGTTTAAGCTAAAGAGCAGGCAGGCATCTGAGTTAAAGGCAGGGGAGAGAAAGGGGGAAGAATGGGAGGGGGAGGAGTCCAAACCAAAAGACAAAGGAGCGTTAATTGGATTTGATAAGAGGAAAGGTGAGAAATTATTTTAGCTCTGTGAAAGGTGGTAGAGGAAAAAAGGAAGGGAGAGAGAGAAAGAGAATGAGAGGAGAGAGGTCAAGGGGGAAAAAGTTGGGGGGAGGTTTAATGAAAACTAGAGAAGTCAATGTTAATGCCATTCAGTTGGAGAGTGCCCAGACGAAAGATGAAGCATTGTTCCTTCAATTTGCCAGTGGTCTCAGTCGGGCAGTGCTTGAGACCATGAACAGACATGTTGGCAAGGGAATGGAATATGGAATTGAAATGGGGCCATGGGGAGATCCACTTTATTGCGGTGGACAAAGCAGAGGTACTGACCAAAATGATCTTCCAGTCTGCATCCAGACTCTTTAATGTTCAGGAGACCAACATGGGAGGACTGGATGCAGTAGATAACCTTCCACAGATTCACAAGTGAAATGTTGCTTCACTCAAAAAGGCTGGCTAGGCTTCAGTGTTACACGTTGTCCAGTAATAATGTCTCTGATAGTGTAACCATTCCTCATGCTTAAATATCCACTGTAAAATGTACTCAAGCCTCTAAAATCAAGCTTCATGCCACTAACCTTCTGAGCATGAAGTGTGAAGACTGCCACAGAGGCACACTGAACATTAGGTTCCAATTTTGCTGTCAAATGCAAGCATTCATTAAGCATGAGTGATCAGAAATATGGTCAGTTGGAAAGCCATGTAGATTTTTTTTTCATCTTGCTACTTAACCAGCAATTTTGAACAATTAAAAATGCTTTGATTCCTGCTGTGAAGAGCTTGGCTCCTTATTCCAGAACTTACAATTCCCTCAAGTTTTGCATCCAAAAATGAATGATTCATCTCTTAGCCATGAACATGAGTTAGAACAGACTGTGATCTGTGAGCCATGCACGACCATTTTCATGGCAGTTCCTGAATAACCATCCAACTCTTCTGCTGATTATATTTAATCATTTTATTCGAGTTATTGCCATTTATTGATTGCCCTGCCAAGAGAATGAGGTTTTTCTTATTTATTCTATCCAGGGCACTCATAAACTTAAAATTAAAAAAAATGTGAATAGACACAATAGGGTCAGGCATCAGTTGAAGATTTCAGGTCAATGCCCCTTCATTTTCACATTGATACCTTGATTTACTTGGTTTCTTTGGCTTGGCTTCGCGGACGAAGATTTATGGAGGGGTAAATGTCCACGTCAGCTGCAGGCTCGTTTGTGGCTGACAAGTCCGATGCGGGACAGGCAGACACGGTTGCAGCGGTTGCAGGGGAAAATTGGTGGGTTGGGGTTGGGTGTTGGGTTTTTCCTCCTTTGTCTTTTGTCAGTGAGGTGGGCTCTGCAGTCTTCTTCAAAGGAAGTTGCTGCCCGCCGAACTCCATACAGAGGTCTGGTTGTGTGTCTGTGTGTTTTGCACTGAGGACTGGAGAACATGGTTTCATTAAGTTGTACTTGTGCAATCAGGTGACAATAAATATGACTTGATTTACTTGGTTTCTTTGGCTTGGCTTCACGGACAAAGATTTATGGAGGGGTAATGTCCACGTCAGCTGCAGGCTCGTTTGTGGCTGACAAGTCCGATGCGGGACAGGCAGACACGGTTGCAGCGGTTGCAGGGGAAAATTTGTGGGTTGGGGTTGGGTGTTGGGTTTTTCCTCCTTTGTCTTTTGTCAGTGAGGTGGGCTCTGCGGTCTTCTTCAAAGGAAGTTGCTGCCCGCCGAACTCCATACAGAGGTCTGGTTGTGTGTCTGTGTGTTTTGCACTGAGGACTGGAGAACATGGTTTCATTAAGTTGTACTTGTGCAATCAGGTGACAATAAATATGACTTGATTTACTTGAATTGTCTATTCTAATATTCCACATTCCATCAACCTCAGTGCACCCAAAAGCCATCTGCTTGTTTTAGTTCATGTCCCAAACACCCATCATCCTTATGTTCCTGAATCTACTTCAACTCCTGGCCCACAACAGATGCACGGTTTTAGGCGATATCAGCCCACTGGCGGTGGTCAATGTGGCAGGCACCAAGAGATTTCTTTAGTCAGTCCTTGTACCTCTTCTTTGGTGCACCTCTGACACAATGGCCAGTGGAGAGCTCGCCATTAATAGTTGTGTAAAGGTACAGAATTGCTCATTGAGCCAAAGATGGAGATGAAAGCAAAACTCTCAAAGCACTGCGTTTTTAAAGAGACTCTGAACGGAAAGGTTTGGGGTGATGCTTCAAGAGCAGGACACAACAGGTGGTGGCTGAAGTCATGGCTGAGACTTAGTGAAGCAAGGACTGTGTAGAACCCAAAATGGGACACATTTTGGCAAGTGCAGATTTTATCAAGGACTGACAAGCAGGGAAGGATTACAAACTGGAGAATCTATGGATGGATTTGAACATCAGTCATAAATTGGAGCTGTTGTGGGCCAGGAGTTGAAGTAGATTCAGGAACATAAGGATGATGGGTGTTTGGGACATGAACTAAAACAAGCAGATGGCTTTTGGGTGCACTGAGGTTGATGGAATGTGGAATATTAGAATAGGCAATTCAAGTAAATCAAGTCATATTTATTGTCACCTGATTGCACAAGTACAACTTAATGAAACCATGTTCTCCAGTCCTCGGTGCAAAACACACAGACACACAACCAGACCTCACACACATACTGACAAACAATACATATGCAGGACTAGTATTCATATATACAAATAAATAACTAAATATAGTTTTGTAAAAAATTGTAAATATGGTTGGCGTGATCAGGGTAAAATATGAAAGTCTGCAGACTGATTGAAGTAAGAACACAATGCTGGAGAAATTCAACAGGTCAAACAGTGTACTTTATATACCAAAGATAAAGATACATAATCAACATTTTGGGCTTGAGCCCTTCATCAAGGTTTGAGAAAACTGTAGGCAGGTGCCTGAACAAAATGGTTGTGGGGAGGGGGAGGGGGAGGAGCAAAGTCCCAAAGGCAAGAGATGGATATGGGAGGGGAGGGATACCAGCAAGCAGGAGGAGGAAGGATAACTCTGTGAATGTAGAGGGAAGGGGGTGGAGAGCTGGAGGAAAGAAGACAAAGGGAAAGGGCAGGGAGGGAGAATGTAGAGTAGGCTAGCAGAAATGGGAGAAGTCAATGTTAATGCCACTGGTTGGAGAGGTCCATATGGAAAATTAAATGTTGCTCCTCCAATTGGTGGTCTTGGTGGGACAGCACATGAGGCCATGGACATATATGTCAGCATGGGAGTGAGGAAGGAAAGTGAAGTGATTGGCCACTGGGAGATCCTTGTCACTGATGCAGACAAGGTAAGCAATCTCCTTGTCTGTGTCTAGTCTCTCTGACACAGAGAAGACCACAAATGGAACAGTGGATGCGGTAGATGACTCCTGCAGATACACAAATGAAGAGTTGCTTCATCTAAAAAGACTGTTTTGGGCTCCAAATGGTGGTGAGGGAGGAGGCTGGGCACAAGTGTTCTTTTAGTCATTCAATATTCTCACTGCCCATGGGAAAAAGCTGTTCCTCTGCCTGTTGGTGCTGGCTTTGATACTCCTGTATCTCCTTCCCAATGGGAGCAGCTGAAAAATGCTGTGTGCAGGGTGGAAGGTATTCTCAATGATTTTGCATGCCCTCTTCAGACAATAATCCCAGCAGATCACGCTGATGGGAGAAGGAGACTCTAGTGATCCTCTCCGCCATCTTATGGTCCTGTGGATTGACCTCCGATCCATTTCTGTGCAGCAACCATACCACACTGTGATGCAGCTGGCCAGAATGCTCTTGAAAGAGCTCCTGTGGAAGGTTGAGATGATGGTGGCCAATAGCCTTGCCCACTTCTGACTTCTCACGTATTACTGTTGCTGTTGTGCCTTCCTGACGAGTGAGGAGATGTGTGTCCATGATAGGTCACTAGTTAAATGAACTCCACTTTCTTCACTACAGAGTTATTGATGTGCAGTTGAGGATGGTCGCTCCTGGTCCTCCTGAAGTCCACGATCATCTCCATTACCTCGTCCACGTTGAGACTCAAAGAATAAGACAGTCATGGATACATTTTCAGCAGCTGAGCTGAGCTGGAGCGGAGATTCTGGGTGGTACAAGTATGTAGACCCTTGACAGCTTATAAGCTCATAGGTCAAGTTGAGATAGTGCCATGGCAGGGGTGTGTAGCTACCTGCTGGGTACTGATCATGATTCTGACAGCTTCTCAGTGTAGCTGCGGCTCCCCCAGGCCCGGTTTGTTGAAGACACAGCCAAGCAAGGGATGCTGAGGAGGGGCGGTGGTTGTGGATGAATGTACACAGACCCTCAAATCTGCCATCCATTCGATATAACCATGGCTGGCTTTGACTACTCATCCAGGCCTGTTCCTCCAATACCTTGATCTTTCAAAAAAATGCATCTATCCGCCTTAAATACTTTCAGTGATCTAGCTTCTTTAAGCCTCTGTGGTAGAGAAATCCAGAGATTTACCAGCCTTTCAGATAACAATGCCGAGTAAAAGGAACAGAGAGGGAAGAAGAATTAGATCCTTGGGATCATCCAGATCGTGGGGGGGAGTGGGTAGCTAGCCTGCCAATAATCAGAAGTCTCTTGAGCCAGACCAATGCTTGTCAACGCAGTGTCCACAACTCCCTCAGAGAGGTGTCAAAGATTACAAGGGTCCACAATTGAAATTCTTATGTCATTGAAAAGTTAAAATCAAATAAAGAAACAGGCCTTCATGTCAATTGCTGAAGACATGGAGCTGCGAATGGTTCTCAGAACAGTCCTAACTCCTTAAAAAGAGAAGTCTGTGATATCAAAACTTCCAAAGGAAGGGACAAATAGTTTACAAAGCAGGAATGACTGGGACAAGACAAACCCATCAATTAGTGATGGCAGTTCCACCCCTGGATTCACTAAATTCTCAATCCAAACACAAAGAAGGACTGGGTGGCAATTTTGTGGGCGCGTGGTTAGCGGTTAGTGCAATGCTGTTAGAGCATCAGTCACCCGGATTCAAACTGACGCTGTCTGTAAGGAGTTTGTATGTTTTTCCCGTGTCTGCCTGGGTTTCCTCCGGGGTTTCCAGTTTCCTCTCACCCTTTTAAATGTATGGAGGTCATAGGTTAATTGGGGTATTTGAGCGGTATGGGCTCGTGGGCTGAAAGGGCATGTATATCTAAACTAAATTAAACTCATTTCATTTGAAAAGTTTGGAAACTACTGAGCTAGATAATGGCTGGAATGCTGTCTGACCTGCTGAGTGCTTCCAATATTTTTGGTGTTTATTTGCAGGCTTTGCGCAATGTTTTTTGTGGAAGCCACTAAGAAACTGAACACGTTTACATAGTGCAATTTGTGAATTTATTATTTCAGTGGGACAAAAGCAATTTACCATTCATGGATGGATCTCTTCTGTCCCATTTGTACACATTATGAGGGGTTTTTGGCTCATCCACTCTGAAGAATTTAACATCTTATACTGAGATACTTGGATACCATTGAGAAGTTTGTCAATGCAGAAATGCAACTGCAAGAAGTTATTGATGGATGAGTTGTCTCCCAGCCTTTCTCAACATCTGAGGATCATGCCGAAGCAAAGTGTTCTGAGCCATAAAATCCTTCATAGCAACAAATACAGCAGATTACCTCTACTGTGGTACTATAACATGGAAACTGATCTTTGGCAGATCATTGCTCTCGCATCTTGAGGCTCTTCGACACTTGGAGCATTACTTCTCCAAAGGATTTAGCAATGACAGTGGGCTCTAGCTCCATGTAGTGAAACATGAAAGTCTGCAGACGCTGTGATTGTAATAAAAACTCACAGAAATGCTGGAGGAACTCAATTGGTCTTACAGCATCCATAGGAGGTAAAGATGTATTACTGAAGTTTTGGGCCTAAGTCCTTCTTCAAGGTATAATCAAAAAGCAGGAAGGCATTTGAATAAAAACTGGAAACTGGAGAGAGCCGCATGGTGGTGTAGCGGTTAGTACAACAACCTTTCAACGCCAGTGATCGGGACTGGGGTTTGAATCCTGCGTTGCCTGTATGGAGTTTCTACGTTCTCCCCATGTCTGCATGGGTTTTCCCCATGGGCTCCAGGTTTCTCCCACCCTTCAAAACATACTGGGTGTTTAGGTTAATTGGATATAAATTGGTTGGCATGGACTCGAGAGCCGAAATGGCTTGTTCCCGAGCTGTATGTCTAAATTTAAATGTAAAAATTTTGTAAATGTAAAATTTAAATTTAGAAAGGGAGAAAGAATGGGAAAAGGGAGGAGTCCAGTCTAAAAGGTGTTATTTGGATATGAAAAGAAGAAAGGTGAGAATTGATTTTGGCTCTGTGAAAGGAGACAGAGGGAAAAAAGGGAGAGAGACAGAGCTGAGGAAAAGGCGTCAGGGAAAGGCCCCAAAACATCAGTAATATATCTTCACTTCCTATGGACGCTACAAGACTGGCTGCATTCATGTTCACTTTAGCAGCGCATATACTAAAGACTGGTTGTGTTCTTCCACCATTTCTGTGTTTCTAGTTCCATGCAGATGGGCACTAATATATTGACTTTGCTCAACTTACTGGATGGCAGGCATTCTGCAAAGCGGTCATCCAATCTGTGGAAGGCTTCTCCAATGTAGAGGAGCCACATTGTGAATACTCAATACCGTTCACCAGATATTGAAGGGAATTCTGAAAAATGGAAGGAAAAATATAGGTTATTTTTTTTGAGAAAGAACTTATGCAAGCAAGAATGAATTAATTAGCATGGAATTAAGCCGGATTACTTTCTGAAGAACGGTGAGTGACCAAAAAAATTTTCAAGGATGAAGAACAGTTGTATGAATTTCGCAACAGTAAAATGTACAAGCTGGCAGGCGTACAAATTGTAAAAGCGTCTCTGTATAATCTCAGCCCAGTTTACATTGCAGCTCAAGTTTCCATCTGGATTGAAATTAAACTCTGATATTTAACAGCAAGGTATTATTTCCTTTGGCAGAGATATGCCAAACTACACAGAAAAATTAGGAGCAAATTAAATAGTTAACAGAAACTTTGTGTTCTTTTTCTTTTTTGTGGCAAATAGTCAACCAGGAAACTCGTAATTTAACATCACCTGGTACATGAAATGAATTGGGGCATGGAACTGTGTAAACAGCAAGATTATGTTCGGTTCACCTCATATTCTTCCAAAATAAATCTCTTTATGTATAAATGTTACTGGGATGAAGATGGACACAGTAACCATTTGTTTTAAAGAGTCAGTTCCTGTCCTGGCTTGAAAACAGTGAACAGATTTGATGGGACACATTGAATAGATTGTCGGCATTTAGTGGTTCACATTTTTATGTCACGTGGTTTACTGCAGGCACTAACAAGAATACGAAAGGAAATGAAAGGTGATTTTTGTTGGAAGTTTTAATGCATGAAAAATAACCAAGTGGAAATTGATCCATTTCTTAATCCATGTTCCTACATCATATGTGTGGATCCAAGTGTCAGATTGCTCTGACAGACAATACATTTTGGATTGCCACATTTTACAAGGCATCTATGCAAATCTTGCTGTAAATAGCTAAATACTGAGTGTTCATGCAGCTGGGCAAAGCGGTCATCCAATCTGCAAATGACCAAACAAATGTAATTGTTTGGGGTATTGATAAGACCATGGTCAGCTTCTTCCCCCCTCTGTCATCAGATTTCTGAATGAACAATGAACCACAGACATGACCTCACTTACTCTTATTTTGCAATCATTTATTAATTTTTAATGAAATTTCATAGCAATATTTGCACTGTAATTCTGCCACAAAAAAAAATTTTGTGACATGTTCAGGACAATAAATTATGATTCTGATTCTGAATGCGTGGGGGTACATAGAATCTGATGCGAGCATGACAAGGGAGGTATTAATTACACTGGACAATGAAGATTTTTCCTCCTGAATACTTTTCATGTCAAATTTATTGTCATCTAATTGTACAAATACAACCCGACCAAACAGCGTTCTCCAGTCCTCGGTGCAAAACACGCAGAAAAACAGCCAGGCATAACATACCTACCGACAAACAATACATATGCAGGACCAGTATTCATCTATACAAATAAATAAATATCGTTTCATGAATATGAGAGTCTTGGATGGTTAGTGCAAACAGTTGTTTAGCGTTCTCATTGTCCGTGTGAAGAAGCTTTTCTTCAGCCTTGTAGTGCCAGCTCTGATGCTCCTGTATCTCTTTCCCGATGGGAGTAATTGAAAGATGCTGTGTGCAGAGTGGAAGGCATCCTCAATGATTTTGCATTCTCTCTTCAGACAACAATCCCAAAAGATCAAGTCGATAGGGGCAGGAGATTCCATTGATCCTCTTTTATGGTCCTGTGGATTGGTCTCTGATCCATTCCCCTGCAACAATCTTACCACAGTGTGATACAGCTGGCTAGGATGCTTTCAATAGACCCTTCATTCTTTTCAGGAAGTGGAGTTGCAGTGGTGCCTTCCTGACAAGTGAGATATGGAGTGAACTCCAAGGAACTTGTCCATGTTAAGACTCAGTTTGTTACCCTTGTGACATTTCACGAGTTTTTCAACCTCTTCTTTGTAGAGCGATTCATCATTGTTGCTGATGAGACCAACTACTGTTCTGTCATCTGCAAGCTTGATGTCACTGTTGGATCTGGGTCTGGCGGTGCAGTTATGGGTCAGTGAACAGGAGCGGGCTGTGTACGCAGCTCTGAGCTGCACCAATGCTCAACGTGATGGTGCTTGACATTCTGTTACTGACCCTGACAGATCATGGTCTTTCCATTAGGAGGCCCAGAATCCAGTTACAGAGAGGGGTGCTGAGTCCCAGCTTCTCCACTAGCTAAAGTCAATAAACAACAGTTTTGGGTGTATTTTATAGATTTTGGGCTGCTGATCACAAAAATCACCTGAAAACCTACCTATCACGCACCTTTTTTTAGATATAACCTATTTTTATATTTTTCTGACATTTCAGTCTACTTCAAGCACACAAAACCATAAAGTGCAACATGTCATTGAAAATTCATTTTCTACATTTGCACTTGGACTTCTTCCCTGCTGATCTTGGTGCAGTTAGTGATGAACACGGTGAAAGGTTTCACCAGGATATTGTGACCATGGAAAAGTGGTATCAGAGCAATTGGAAATCATCAATGCAGGCCAACTATTGTTGGACACTGACATGAGAGGCATCAGATGCTGAGTACAAACGAAGTTCAGCAGCAAAACATTTTTAGGTCAGTTGAACTAATGCAATTAAATTCAGTAAAAGTTAATTTAATGTTTCTCAACTTCCTACATGATGCAGCAAATCTGAAATTACCTTTGAGTTCAGCATGAAGTTGTCTACCATAATCCCCATTTCATTTTCAGGAAGCAAACTTTTTGAAATAAAGTTGGTGTCCAATGTTATCCCTTGTATGGTGGAAAGTGGGCAAGTTAGTGGTTTTGGTTAAAAATTGATCTAAAAATTCCTGAAATAATGTATTTTACAACAGTAAAATTTTAATTTTAGAGATACAGCACAGTTAACATGTCCTTCTGTCCATCAAGCCCATTCACTTAAATGTACGTATGTGACCAATTAACCTACTAACTGTACAATACATATAACCTAAGATACCCTAGAATGGTGAATGTAAAACCTTCAAAGTTGGAGTTGTATGCAATTTTGGGCTCCACATTGAGAGTATGATGAGATAAGAGAATGTACATAATTCATGTTTTCAAGACGCTATCATTTATAATTAATAAGCCTTATTTCCAGATGTGATTGACTATATTACTGGACTAATAGTCAATACTATACAGTACTATTATACTACAGGAACGTCTGAAGATGCTGCGATTGCAGTGTAATACATAAAGATCAGAAGATCATGTAGCATCCATCATAGGCAAAGACATATAACAAGCATTTCAAGCCTGAGCCCTTCAACATGTATGAACCAAAAGCAGGGAAGTGCCTGAATAAAAAGATTGAGGCAGGAGAGAAGAAGGGGTCGGGGGAGGAGCACAGGCCAATGGGTGAGCAGCCATAAGTGGAAGTAGATGGGAAGGCAGAAGAGATAAAAGCTGAGAAGTGATAGGAGAAGGGATGGGGAGGAAAGCTATGGAAATAAACAGATAGGCAGAGAGGCCTCATATGGCTTCCCCTCTACTTCCATCAGCTCAGCCCTTACCTGCGTCTCTATTTCCTGCACATCTGCCTTGGCCCCTCCAACACAATGACAGGATTCCCACTGTCCTCACCTACCATCCCATCAGCCTCTGCACCCGCCACAATTTCCGCCGCCTACAACATAATCCTTTCACCAGACATATCTTCCCTCTCCTCCCCTCAATGCTTTCCACAATGACCACTCCTCCTTGAAGGAATAAGTGTACTTATTCCTTTACACTAATCGCCCCCTCAGTACCTACACTGTGGTTGATGGAAATGCTCCACTTGTGCTCAGACATCCTCCCTCAGCACCATTCGGGTCCCAAACATCCCGTCCATGTGAAGCAACACTTCACTTGTGAATCTCTAGGGGTCATCTACTGCATCCAGTGCTCATGTATGTCCTCCTCCTCTACATCAGAGAGATTGGAGATCATTTTTTTGACTACCTTTGCTCTGTCCATTGCAATAATTGGGACCTCCCAGTGGCCAAACATTTCAACACCCCATTCTGACACCGACAGGTCTATCATGGCCTTGTGCACTGCCATATCGAGGCCACCTGCAAATTGGAGAAGCAACACCTAATATTGTCTAGCTACTCTCTAACCAGATGGCATTAACATCGACTTCTTCTGGTTTTTGTGAGGCCTCTCCCCCGTACTGTAGCTCTCTCTCTCCCTATCCCTCTGTTTCCTTTCCTCCAGGTTCTCAGCCACTTCCCTCTCCATTCAGAGCTACCCCCACCCTCTATCACTTTTCAGCTGTTTTTCCCTTCCACCCATATCCACCTATGACCACTTGCCTGTTGTCCTGTGTTACCCCCGATGCCTCTTCTTCCTTCTTCCCCCCACTGCTTTTTGTTCAAACCTTGATGAAGGACTCAGACCTGAAATGTTAATTATATATCTTAGCCTCTCATGAACGCTACATGACCTGCTGAGTTTCTCCAGTACTTTTGTGTCTTACATCAGTGGGCTGCCTGGTTAATGAGGGTTTCTCCTGGTGTTGATCAGAATTTGTAATGTGAAAGCAAAGATATTCTTCTGAAACCAATAGTGATGGAACACATTTTTATTTAAGAAACTATTTTTGTTTGTTGTAGTGTGCAGGTGGATATACCTTCAATTAAGAGAGATTGAAACATAAATTGTCCATTAAAGTTGCAGTATGTGTATTTCTTTACTGCTTAGTTTGCAAAGGAATATTTTAATGTCCCTTGCATTTGGAGCCTGCTATATTTCACTTACTTGTTCTCTAATGAATTAAGACATTATACACTGGCTTAACTATTTTGGTAATTGGTGGTACAGGAATACTCTGTATAACATGGTTAATGAGTTCCAATCCAGTTCAGTGTTAGGGAAAACCACACTGTTCAAAGCATTATTACAATACACAATACATGTTCCAATGCTATAAAAGGGATATAAAAATGGATCTTTATTGGCAATAAATTTGTTTAAGAAAATATTTGTCTAATGTAGTCTCCACATCTTTAGTCTCTTTTTTTCATTATGCATATTTTTATGAAACCTTTACCTTTATAATGTTGAATAGCATTTTGCAATTCTTGCCAATCTCTAACACTTCTCTCGATATTGGTTCAACATCCTTAAGGTAATCACAAGCATCGTTAAGTTTTCTAATAAACGTTGATAATTCCTCTAAGGCGAATTCTTTCATTTGGCACTTCATTTTGCAGCTCATCTCCATGTAAACATTGTCGATCCATTTCAGTGAGAGTTTCATCATTAAAAGCTCATTTGAATGCCACTGTGGGAAACGCAATAGAGTACTAATAAAATGTATCAATTTTTGGTCATTACTATATTAAAATTATAATATTACGATATTAAAATGATAAACAGTGTTACATCAAAACCAGCACTATAAAAAACCATGTTATACAGGATATGCCTGTAGTTCTACAGAAGCAGGTGTAGAGTCAAGATAGTGTGAAAACAGTTGGTTGAATTCTACTAAACGCTGCAGTTACAGACCAACAGCAGCAATGTTAATGTGCATTTCTGACTCTTCGCCAAAGCACACCAGCCAGATTGAATTAGAACCTTGTCAGTGTTCAGTGGATTCTCCTGTTATCTGATTTAATTTTTAAGAGTTTAACTTTCAGAGAAAATAAACCAGAATCTTTGTTACCAGAGCACACTTTTACAAGCTGGAGAAAACCTAGAATTTTTTTTGAAATCCTGCACAATGCATTGGAATTGCAATACCATAAATATTTCATCAAACTAATTATCTTTTTAATAGAGCCAAAAGAACATGAATGTCTGATTCTTCCGGTAAAGGGTGTGGCAAATATTTGGTTAACAATTTATTCCATATTTCCTTCGCACAGAGAAAGTTGCCATTTGGTCCATCAGGATGACTCTAGTTTACAGAGCAATGCTATCCATCTATTAACATTCCCTCTAATTTATACTCTGTACTTGCAATGTTTAACTATAATTCCCTCTGTAATATTGAAGCTTGGCTTATTGAAGTACTTTGTTTTTTAAAAAATCTTGAACAACCTGCCTGGACTCCATCAGCCTTGAGTCTGTGTCAAGGTTCACTTCCCTGCATAGAATGCAAAACATTACATTATATCTTGGTGCATGCGTCAATAAACAATGCAATTCACTTTGATTCCTATCAAATTTACTCTCTACCTGCACAAAGGATCATTTACAATGGCCAGTTAATCCATCAACTGGTGTGCCTTTGGAGTGGGAAAAGAACCTGGAGCACCCAGAGGAAGTATGTGAAAACTCCATACAGTTAGCAATAGAAGTCAGGATTAAACCTGAGCCACTGGAAATGTAAGGCAGCAGCTCTATTAGTTGTGACAATTTTCCAAGATGAACTTCAGTCTTGTTTTGTGACACCAGCTGGTATTGTGGAACAAGAGAATCACTCGCTTCACAGGTTAAACACAAATATATTGAGTCGATTGATTTATCAACAAGAGGTTGAAGGGGACCATTCATATTACTATTGTGGTCTACCCCATTCTCTTTCCAATTAGAGAAGGCATGGCATCCTAATGCACATTGGAGACCAATGTACAGATATCCTCTAATTACTTCTTGAGCAATCCAAGAAGGCACATGATCAGTTGTTTCTGACATCACTTTCCCTGAACATTCATCTTGTGCTTACATCTGCCTTGTCAGTGGTCTCATGGCTCCAATGTCTCTTTGTTCGGAGAAGGCCCATGTTACCATGGTGATGCAATTACCAATAGGCCTGTCATCTCCAATTACCTCATTCTTCATAGAGGCAATCTGGTATCTCTTATCTCATGCACTGTTGCACAAACCTGGTCTGACTGTTTGGTATTGCCTTACACAAAGCTTTTATAATACAAGACACTTTATTTTCTGCATGTCTACAAGTGTACCACTTGAAGGTGAAGGTGAAGGTGAAATTCATAGGGCTGCAATTGATTTCTGTTATTGTCCACCAGAGCTTTTGAGTAGAGCTGTTACCATTTTCTTTTTCTTATTACGGGAGTCATGATGATGAACAGATCTTCAACAGTTCCAAGTACAACGTGAGCAGAGCAGGATCAAGGCTGATGTTTATTATTCATTCAAGGGATGTGGGATTCGAATTTGATTGTCCATCCCTGCTGCCCTTGAGGAGGTGATGGTGAGCTGGCTTCTTTAACTGCTGCAGTCTTTGAGATGGGTTATTCCATCAGTAATGTTCAGGAAGGTGTTCCAGGATGTTGACCCAGTGATGGTGATGGAATTATTATGCCTTTCCACCTCAGGATGGTGTGGCTTGGATGGCAGCTTCTGGGGATTGGTATTCCCATGGCTTTGATGCCCTTGTCCTTCTAGCTAGTAGAGGTTGTGGGTTTGGAAGGTGCTCAGGGGTCTTGAGCAGCTGAAGTGCATCCTGTAGATGATATGAACTACAGCTGCTGTCCGTCATTGGTGGACTGAGTGATTGTTTGTGGTTAGGGCTTCTATCGAGCGGACTACTATGCATTTTGAGTGTTGAAGCTTCACTCATCCAGACAGATAGAGAGCACATCTATCACACTCCTGACTTGAGCCTCAGAAACCTTTGAGACTTTGGAGAATTCCTTGTCTCTGACCTGTTCTTGTGACCACATTGTATATAGCAATTCCAGTTCAAGTTTTGGTCAGTGGTAACCCCCTGGATATTTATAGTGTTGGATTCAGTGATACTTATGTCATCCTATATCTGAATCAGAATCAGGATTTATTGTCATCATGAACATTTCACGAAATCCGTTGTTTTACGGCAAGAATCACAGTGCCAACATTTTTATAAAACAGATTTCAAAATAAAATAGTGCAAGAAAAAGAAAAAGACAATGTAAGGGAGTGTCTATGGTTCATTGCTCATTCAGAAAACTAATAGTGAAGGAGAAAAAGCTGTCTTTATGCCATTGAGTGCTCATCTTCAGGCTCCTGTACCTCTTTCCCGATGGCAGCAGAGTAAAGAGGACATGGCCTGGGTGATAAGGGTCCTGGTGGATAGCGACTGCCTTTTGTAAGACACCGCTTCTTCCAGATGCCCTTGATGGAGTGAAGACTGGTGCCCGTGATGTCGCAGGCTGAGTTAACAACCCTCTGGTGTTTTTTTCCTGTCCTGAGCATTGGCACCTCCATACCAGACAGTGATGCAACCACCCAGAATGCTCTCCTGAGCACCTGTAGAAGTTTTCGATAGTGTTTGGTTACATACCCAATCTTCTCAAACTCCTCACAAAGTATTAAAAACATACTGAAATGCTGGAGGAATTCAGAAGGTCTTTTCAGCATCCATGATAAGCAAAGATATAGTGCCAAAGTTTTGGCCGGAGCCTTTCTTCAAGGAAAAAGCAGAATGAGCTAGAAGCAGGAAATCTCAGAAAGTCTCAGAATACAGACAATGCCGGCTGGGGGAGGAATCCAGACCAACAAAAGGCAGATAAGGGACAAGATAAGAATATATCATGTTTGTGCAAATGGAGGCAAGGAAGGGAGAAACCAAGCTGGGGGAAGGCAATGGGGAAGGGGGAGGAGTTTTAACGAAAGTCAGAGAAGTCGATATTAATGCCATCCTGTTGGAGGGTTCCCAGTGGGAAGCTGAGGTGTTGTTCCTCCAATTTTCAGGTGGGTCCATGGACCGACATGTCAGGAAGGGAATGGGATGGGGAATTAAAATGAGTGGTCACTGGGAGATCCACGCTATTGAGGCAGATAGAAACAAGGTTGCTTAACAAAGCAATCTCCTAGTCTGCATCCAGTCTCTGCTAAGTAGGGGAGACTACAACAGGAGTACCGATGCAGTAGATGAGCCCTGCACATTCACAAGTGAAATGTTGCTTCACTTGGAAGGAATGTTTGGGGCCCTGAATGGTGTGAGGGAGGAGGTGTGAGCGCAAGGTGTAGATACCAAGAGGACAATTGGTGGGGAGGCAGGAGTGGACAAGGGAGTCACAGAGGCAGTAGTCCCTGAGGAAGGAGGAAAGGGGAATATGTGTCCAGTGGTGGGATCATGTGGTAGGTAGAGGAAATGGAGGCTGGTGGGTTGGTAGATGAGGACAAGAGGAATCTTGTTACGTATGGGGGTGGAGGGGACCAGGGCAGATGTGCAGGTAAAGGAGGATATTTGAGTGAACGCCGAGTTGATGGTGGTAGAGAGGAAGCCATGTTGTTTGAAGGAGGAGGACGTCTCTGATGATCTGGCATGGAAGTCCTCATTCTGGGTGCAGATGTGATGGAGTTGGAGGAATTGAGAGAATGGAATGGAATCCTTACAGGGGACAGATTGGGAAGAGGGGTAATCAAAGTAGCTGTGGGATTTGTAGAAAATACTTTTCAAGAGATCTAGGAAAGAGAGAATGTTGCTAGAGATGGACCAAGTGAATTTGAGGTCAGCGTGGAAGTTGGCAACAAGGTGGATGAAATCAATGAGCTGATCATGGGTACAAAGTATAATTGCTGACAAGCCTTCTTCATGATTGCATCAACTTGGAGGCTCCAGGACAGATCGTCAGAGATGTTGTCACCCAGGAATTATCAGGGAGGTATCACTGGATTTTCTCTTGTTGGATACATGGAACTGAGTTACTTGCCACCTGTGTATTGCCTAGATCTTGCTGCACTTAGTTGTGACTTACTTTAGTTTCTATTCCATATATTTGCTCCCATTTCTTAAGTTTATATAATTTATCTGTAGTGAAGTGGTTCCCTGTAAAAAAGAATACTCTGCAGGAAAACCTTGGAAATAAATGATGGAAATTAAGGATTCCAATAAACCACCCAGTTTTTGGTTCCTTTAAATATGGTTGCAAGCACAACTATAAATCATTTCACTGTCGCAAACCCTAAGCCATGCCAAGGGGGTGTTTGTTCAGAACTAACTGAGCTAAGCAGCTGCCAGGTGGTGCCAGGAAATTAAAGATCCAAGACACCAGGTACAATGACAGAGTTGTTTTTGAGTGATATATAATACTGATATACATATTGGAGTCAGAAAGCCCACGACTTGGATTTCATGTTGACATTTGTTCTTCGGAAAGGCTTAGTTTTGTGAAATAGCCCTTTTATGATTCACATGTTTGCCTCTTTGGATGCACAGTTAAAATGTCCACACAATCTGAAGAGAATATTCCAAATGTGGAACATCCCATTGATAAGACCTGTCTGGCTTCCATTAGAATACTTACCTGTCCAAGGTACAAGTGACTCATCCAAGTGCCACCAAATTCCAGCAACAGGAGAGGAGATTCAGAGGAAAAATTGGGAGGACAAGGAAAACACATCACACAATGCAGTTTTAACACACCCCATTGAACAGAATCATTCTCCCCATTTCTTACATCAGATATAAACCTTACCTTAGTCACAATTGGCAGAGTTAATCTAGATTTGCCTTGCGAATCTCAGTATTACTAATGTAGAATTGCACTTGCTCTTATCTTTTTCAGCTTCTCAGTTTGTGAATGGTACTTAATGTGCAAGAAAACACCTTAAAAAGGAAGAAGAAAATGTTGATGTGACTGAAGTGCAGGAGCAGTGGACCATTTACCAGTCACATCACAAATACAGGTTATTTTCACCTCCAAAATGTTGCCCAACCCATTCACATGTAGTCTCAAATCACAGCAGACTTGAGATTTTCTTGCTTGTTTAAACTGAATATATCACTTCAGCTCCGAAAACCACATGTAAAACATGCACACATGAAGATAGCAAATATAATACCAACTACTATTATTGTTTAGGATGTATCAGGCTATCTTTCTGCTGGTCCATTGCAGCTCCTGGATTCTATTCTGCTGTCTACATCTTGACTGGTTCACCCATCACCGCTATACTTGCTGACCAACACAGACTCCTAGTTACATCATGTTTTCCATTCCCTTTTTGGTATTAGTCGTCCCTTTCCCTGGAATTTTCACCCTGAACTTGCCTCTTTCCTTCACACTTACAACTCACCATTTTTAACCAAGTCTGCATTTACACCCTTTAATTCTTGGTTCACAGAAATGTGAATGTTTCTGGCAAGATAAGCATTTGCTATCCATCCCTAACATCCATTTGAATTCTGGGCCTTCCTGGCAATTTCTGAGGGTGGGTAAAAGCCAATCATGTTGATTAGCCTGAAGTCATACTTAAACCAGACAGGATTGGGATTGCAGATTCCTTCCATGGAAGACTCTCACAAACCAGATACATTTTTAACAAGTCTCGTTAATTGTCGTCAACACTAATCCCAGTTTTTTTTAAAATGCAGGAATTATTTGATAATTTGAATTTAAATTTCCTTCCCTCCATGGTGCCATTTGAACTCATCTCTGAATTAAAATTTAAATTATTTGATGACACCTGAAATGGACTGCTACAGGGAAGCGCTATGAATGAAATTTGTTGTAATTTGAATTCAGTGTATATCACAGTAAAACTTCCATAGATCAGTACAGCATAGGAACACACCCTTTGGCCCACATGTCAGTGCTGAACATGACGTCCAAATAAAACAAAAACTTTGTTGCTTGCACCTGATAGATATTGTTCCTTTCCCTTCATGCGTCCATCGAGAAGCTTCTCAAATGGTACTATTGCTTCCACTGCAAATCCTGGCAGTCCGTTCCATGCACCTGCCATTCTCTGTGTAAAATCATTGCCCTGCACATTCTCCCTTAAACTTCCTGCCCCTCACCATAATGTCTTCTTGTATGTGATGCTTTTATCCTGGGGTAAAAACTTTGACTACTCATCATTAAAATGCTGGAGTACTTGTTCATGGGAAGGGCTAGGGTTGGAGGAGGCACGGTCGCTTTGAGAATAGGTTTTCTTCACAAAAAATGCTGGAGTACTTGTTCATGGGAAGGGCTAGGGTTGGAGGAGGCACGGTCGCTTTGAGAATAGGTTTTCTTCACAAAAAATGCTGGAGTACTTGTTCATAGGAAGGGCTAGGGTTGGAGGAGGCACGGTCACTTTGAGAATAGGTTTTCTTCACAAAAAATGCTGGAGTACTTGTTCATGGGAAGGGCTAGGGTTGGAGGAGGCACGGTCGCTTTGAGAATAGGTTTTCTTCACAAAAAATGCTGGAGTACTTGTTCATGGGAAGGGCTAGGGTTGGAGGAGGCACGGTCGCTTTGAGAATAGGTTTTCTTCACAAAAAACATTTTCTTTTCAAAAGATCAGCAAATAATCCATTTGATCTAAAAGCCATTGTTGTCCCCTAGTAATATGATCTCAGTAATTGAATCCAAGAAACATCGTACATTCTTGCTATGAATCAAACCCATATTGTTTTCAAAATGCCAGGATTATCTACTGCTTCTTTTTTTTGGGTAACGAACCTCTCAGGAGAAATATTTCCTTTGTGCTCAAATTTAATTGTTAACAACTATATTTATAATAATAAATATATTGCTGCAATCAGAAAATATTTTTATAATAATCAACTTTTGTGCACGATCACTACAAATGTAATAATGGATGATGGTATCACAAGTTATTGTTTATCTATAATGGGATGCTAATAAAATCTACTCGATAAGGTTTCTGGTCTATGAACTAACAGTGACACAACAGGCTTTATTTTCCTTCTGTGGATAAGCGGCCGTTTTCTTTCTTATTAATGATTTAAATAAAATATCACACATAAGTGATAACAACCTGCAGCATCAAAGCAGTAGCAAAATGTTTCAGTTAGGACGTGCCAGCCCAAATTTTATACAAGGTCAATAGCACAGGTTTTGCAGCAGATTTTTATTTCATAGTAAGGAAAATTAGTGGTTACAATACCAAAATCTCACGGGCAATAATGATGCTAAATTTACAAGAGAATCTTATGGGTACTTAATTATACTTGGGCAATTAATAATTCCCATCTCCTGGCTGCATCCCTTCCCAGTTTCAACATTTCGCTGGCAGATAGGGTAATTTTAGGTTGGAAAGGACTCAGATTTATGGTAAACCAGGAATAAATAACCAAAATGTGCCAGAAACTGAATGTTTTAAACTTTATTCAAAACCTCGAGCCTAGGAACTATTATATGGTGCACTTCAAGTCATTTAAAAATAGTAGCATATCAATTATACATGTGTGAGCTGCATTGAAGAAACATTATCTAATGTAAATACAATAACCTTTTGTTCAGTAATGGCAGATTTCAGCTGTTTGACAAATATAAGGGATGCAGAGCTCCTGAGAATTACATGTTTAGGCTGCACAAACATTATCCTCTCAAACCACTGATATCTGATGTTTTTTTTAAATTCTTACATTCCAAATATAATGTTGCAAAATTGAAACCACAATTTCAATCAGGCTAACTGGTTAGTGATAATAACTGCATTGAAGGATTAAAAAAAACTCTTGGAACCCCAGGCAAATTGCAAAGGATTACATAGTTCATACATGTTTATTATATTTTTCACCAACGTTGTCATCCAGGAGTTATGATGAAGTATGTGGCTAATTATTCCAAAGATTGCTGAAGATATTTAGCATTAGAACTCTTTTACGAGGGCATAAATGTACACTTGCATGCACTCTAAAACTAAACAGTACTCGTCAGTTACAGCATTAAATTACAGTTTTATCATTAAACTTTTTCCAAATTTTGTTACATCTAGTTTGTCAGTCAAGGTGGTTTAAGCCTGCATTGTGAAGCAAGAGACAGCCTTTCGTCTATATACTGCTCGTTTACACCACTGATCAGAATTTCAAAACAATTCATCTTTTGTAACAGGCATGCACATATGTACAGTAAACACAAGAAATTATACTGAAGCTTTGCTGCGTATTAGGCTAGACTGATGAATATAAAGAATTATCATGCTCTCTTGTCCTCAATATGAAGATGACCATTGACAGATCACACTCCAAATACCCCACCTAAAATTCGATCCCCCACCTAAAATTCGATCCCCCACCTAAAATTCAATGCCCCACCTAAAATTCAATCCCCCACCTAAAATTCAATGCCCCACCTAAAATTCAATGCCCCACCTAAAATTCAATCCCCCACCTAAAATTCAATCTCCCGACCCCAAGTAATAATGGATGTCATTTATCTGCAACAACACAAAAGTGCCTTACAAGTAAGTAAGTTTCAGTTAGGTTGTTATACTGTGAGGTTTAAATGTTATAATACTTTGTAATATCTTTAAACAATTAATACCCAATTAAAACTGTGACATTCATATGGTACATGTGGAGTGTACAAAATTTTATTTTCCTGCCTAACATAATATTTTTACATTGCCAAAAGGTTTTGTTTGGGATTAAGCAAGGGTCTGGAAATAGTACAACGGCTTTCTCACTTAGAACATTTAATATTTTCAAAATATGTCTGTCACTGCTTTGATTATATGCACAAAATGGAAAGGATCGATTCTGCTTTAACATGAATAAATTCATCATTTATTCTATTTTGAAAAATATATTATCTCTTCACTTCACCACGAGAATACAGCATTGAGCAGTCTAGGACCGATATGGAGGTTGGTTTATACTTTGATGCTACAATAGTCATTTTCTTCTTGGTTCAAATTTCTGTACAATTACTTCCCCGCGCCCAGCTTCCTACAACAGTGGAGGAGCAAACAGAACTAACTAACAGGATCTGACAGAGATCTCTAACCACTTTAAACAAAGGTGTTTATATTGTAAGCACATAGCAGATTTTGTTCATGGATATTCTTCCTCAGGAAAATTTGGAGAAAAAGATTTATCCAACACAAGTGCTTCTGTTATTCTTCACAATCGGACAATGGACTTATTCAGAAACACTGCCCTCTGCTGCTAAAAAAAATTATACATGGGTATTACGCCTATCACTTGTATTGGACAGGATGATTATTTTAAAAATGGATTTAGCGGTACTCTTAAGTTTTTGTTTGATAATTTCTACATGTTATCCCATTCTGGGAAAACACTATTTCAAAATGTTTAAAAATCTGTATTTCTTACTTTAGAAGTAAATAAGAGATTCTTGTGGAATCTGAGAACTTAACGAAAAGGACCCACACACAATAGGATTACATGTGAGGTAGTTTTACTGTGATTATGGCAGATTGATGACGGTCTGTTGAACATCTTGCTTTACACACAGTCAAAAACAAATAGGGGGATTGCAGGATTGCACAAACAAAACCCAGCAGGTCACACATAGGAAGTAAAAAGCAGTTTATGTCCTGAGCCCTTTGAACCTTGATTCCTGATGAAGGGCTCGGTCCCCAAAGCATTGGTTTTTACTTCCTATGAATGTTGTGTGATCTGCAGACTTTTTCCAGCGCTTTTGTGGATTGCACCTCCTGCAGATTTTCTTGTTCAACTGGGAATAATTGGACACAATGTCCTCTTAATTCTGCATTATTATACTCTTGCTGAGTATCTCCTAATGACAAGATCTGTGGTATTCTTTGTTTTGCAGAATTCACAGACATCATTGGGATTCTATAAAAAGGGAGGGGTAGTAAAAATCAATTAAAGATTTAATTGGTTTTATACTTTGTGATAAAGACACAAATTCATTGCAAAATAAACTTATGCCTTTCATGTAAGTGCATGATTTCTAGCAGAATAAAATAATAAAATAACACCGTCACATACTTTGAACAGACACAGCTTCCTGCAAAAAGCAACAAACACAAAATACAATAATGAGCTTTATTCAATTGATAACTTTTATTGATTTAGGCATTTTTTTCTCTCAATTAGTACTTATTAACGTTGACCTGAAATTCCCAATTACAAAGACTTTTTCTAGCTTCAGATGTACATGAACACGGATCATGCAATTTGGCCTTCTAACCTGCAGAATCTTTGAATTTCCTTTAAAATAATTAATTAATAGTACCGCAGTCATTGGGCCTAATGTCTTGCTCATACTGGCAAGTGGCTGTATGCTCATTCCCTACTAATTTTACACTGGATTTGTGGGGAGGAAAGGCAAAAACACGTCCTTATCGTTACTCCAAATGGCTCTCACCTAATTGATTTATACACAGGCTGTCAGGTTATGTCAATTTTCTTGGTTAAAAAAGTTTTAAAAACTACTCCATGAAGGAAGTGTATATAAATTTATTTCTAGAATGTACTTTTTATTGATGAGTGAGAGCCTAAAGCCAGGTTTGCATAAACCTAGAATAAGATGGGAGTCAGATTTAGACATAACAATTGATGAACAACTCTGATCAAATCTATGTTAGGGAGGTTTGTTGGCTACCATCAATGCTAGGTATGGATTGGACCACTACAATTTTCTCCATCAGCTGTACCTCACCCCACAGAAATTACACCAATATAAACCCAAGTTATCTGATATGCTTTAGATGTGGTACAGAGGTTGGTTCCTTCTTACACTCTACTTCTGCACGAAGGTGAGACCCTCTTGGTTTAGTTTTTGTGACATCCAAAGATCACAGGAGTCACCTTCTCAGTAGAGCAAGATCTTTGACTTCTAGGAAACTTTACAAGTGTTGGTAGATTGCCAATTTCCCAATTAAATTAACAGAAATTGCCTTGTGGATGGCCAGGAAATGTATAGCAGTAACATGAAAATATGACTCCCATCTCCTCATTGATAGGTGGTCTTGAGAAATGAACAGCTGTGTTCCACTTGGAAAGGCCACATACATTCTTAGGAGGGGATATAACATCTTCCTAAAAATCTGGCAGCCAGATTTGGTGCCACACTGGTGCCACCATAGGGTTACGATCATTACTGATGAGCCAGTAGCCCTCCATAAAGATTTTAAGACTGTGATGCCATCATGTCTCTATATGTTTTATTATACGCACTGACAATGGTATTTTTCTTTCTTTTTTTCCCTGTTTAATTGGACGTACAGAGGGGAGGGGTGGAGGGATGGGTTTTTTGATGTTTTGTATGGTTGTTGATTTGCTAAATATATTGAAAATTACAATTTTTTTTATCGAGTGAAAGGTAAATTTGCTTCCAAGACATCAGAATGTAGAAGAATGCTCTGAGTTTACAGTCATGGTACTTTCCTCTTGTGCTTATTGTACAGGGTGATTTTACTGTGGAATAGTACAAGCAATCAGATTACACATCCAATTTTGAACAAAGGGGATGAAGTTTATGGCGACGTAGGCTCGTACAATCTGGGCACTCGAGAGTTATTAATTCAGTATCATGGTTAAACACGGACGATTACTTCAAACTCATAAGTGTGGTTGAAGTCTCTTCCCTTGAAGGTTAAATCATTATGGACAAGCATCTTGGTCTGGATTACAATGCAACAAATATAATTAGGATCAGGGCAGGGTTCAAATATCACTTGAAATTAAACTTCAGGCATAAATCTATTGCATGTATAATTTAACATGGCTTATTTATTAATAAACAGTCAACTTAATAATTTGAGATGTGGAACATGCATTTATGGCAATGCTAATAACTGAATTGAAATAGCCCATTTTTAAAATTCAAAATACATTGTAAATATTGTGCCATGGATCGGTGCCTTGAAATTCATTCACTTCCAAAATGTGGTTCCCTTTTAGTCAATGTGATATCAGAAGTAGAATGCTGCCACGATCATGTACATTGTTTAGTGTTTCCAGCCAGGAATGAATTTGTCACAAGATTTTAGCCTCATCGTTCAAAACATTTTGTGACCTTCAGAGGACCTTTCAGTAATACTGATTGCGCTGTGATTCAAAATGGCGTAAGTCAAATTTTATCTCTCATTTCTAAATTTTCAGTATGTACTGCACTGCTGCATCATGTAAGTGAATTAGTTCAGAATTCTGCAATAATGATCAGAGGCTATCAAAGATATTTCACCAGAAGCTACCAAACAGTAAACTTATCCTCCTCTTAAGTTTAAGCATCAGTAAAGTGTCACACTGTGACAAGTAGCTCGTTACCATTTAAATCTATTCATTCTCTTTGCAAATGTAACGTCAAAGTACAATGCTCAGCCATCTTTGACAATCGCAAAAATTAGTTGAACACGTTTCAGAACGTCACCTCATATCATTCATCTGAAATCATAATTACATGGTCGCAATCACCGCTATCTTACTGGAGCAACACTATTTTGGTTCAACCTGTAAATAAAGTCTGAACTCCTCACAGCTGCCTTTCCATCCTTTTTTTTTGGTTTTGTCAGCCAGTAAACTGGCCTTACAGAAGACAAAGACAGAATACATGCAAGCACACACTGCACAAAGTTTATAACGTCACTGCAAAAGCAAACACTATTGTACATTTCACCTCTGCAATGCTGTGAAGTGGGTTGGGGGAGCAGAGAAGGAGGGGAGGGTGACAGCAGGCAAAGATGTGAGTGAAGAATGCCTCAGACCTGCAGTCCTCATCACTCACAATGTAATTAACAGGAAGTCTTAAGAGCAACAAAGATTCCAGAGTATTTACTTCCTTTTTATGTGGTCAATATTTGTTCAAATAACACAAAAACACACATGCACATACAAGAACGATACCGCAACAAGAGACAACAGCAACATTTACAAATCCCACATCTGTTCAGTGCTGAGGTAAAGCTCTGATTGAACACTGAAGCTGGAATAACGGTGTATGGATTTGAAGCTTTTTTTTTGGAAGGGAGGAGTTTTAACCCACAAACCAATGTGCCATTTCATTCCCCTTTCAGCCAACCTGAATTGACAAAACCTCAATATTTTGTGTGGGAACAGAATAAAGCTTCAACACCACAGATAATGGAGTCCTTACAGTTGTTCTTTAATTAGGCCATCACTCAAATTTGAAATTTTATTTTTAAAAACAGTCCTCAAGAGTACAAGAGACAGCTGATGGATTGTTGGTGCGGAAAATGATCTGGTCGCAGAAGACAGGCAGCCAGGACTTTCATTTCTTTCCTGCTGGCACATTCTCTGGTCGCCTTGTTTGAACAATCTTTTGTTTTGGTGGCTTAACTGCACCATCATCTTCATTTTCACTCTCGCAGATATGAACTACAACACTCGGAGTGCACTCTGTTCCTGCATGGACCTCGTACTTTTCACCTACAGCACAAGGGAACAGTAATAATGTCACATGATGCAACATCTCACACTTAAGCCACTACAAATTATCCCCTTTTGAGAACTAAGTGCATCTTCCATCCTTTTACACAAATGGCAGAAAGAACAGCCTGTCCCAGGCTTGGGAGGACAAGAAAGTGTGCCCCCCCCCCACCCCCGAGTTGAGATAGGAGTCTCCAACTTAATAAATACCATGATCTGAGCTTTTGCATATTATTCTAGCCATGCAATTGCCATATTGACTTGAACCCATTCCCGTATTTTAAAAAAGCAAGATTATTTGAATTAATTGCTGTTTTAGGAAGTAAAATTATTTGAATTAATTAATTGCTGTTTTCGGATATGTTGAAGCAAGTGAAGGCGGTGTCAAAATGCATATTTCACCTCTGCAATGCTGTGAAGTGGGTTGGGGGAGCAGAGAAGGAGGGGAGGGTGACAGCAGGCAAAGATGTGAGTGAAGAATGCCTCAGACCTGCAGTCCTGCAACCATGGTTGCACAATACATTGCTTACCAATTCTGATAGAAAAATGTAAAAAAGATGGTTTAAAAAAAATAGAGAGCACTTTCACTGAATCCCCTCCTTTCTTTTCTTTGGCTTGGCTTCGTGGACGAAGATTTATGGAGGGGTAATGTCCACGTCAGCTGCAGGCTCGTTTGTGGATGACAAGTCCGATGCGGGACAGGCAGACACGGTTGCAGCGGTTGCAGGGGAAAATTGGTTGGTTGGGGTTGGGTGTTGGGTTTTTCCTCTTTTGCCTTTTGTCAGTGAGGTGGGGTCTGCAGTCTTCTTCAAAGGAGGTTACTGCCCGACGAACTGTGAGGCGCCAAGATGCACGGTTTGAGGCGATATCAGCCCACTGGCGGTGGTCAATGTGGCAGGCACCAAGAGATTTCTTTAGGCAGTCCTTGTACCTCTTCTTTGATGCACCTCTGTCTCGGTAGCCAGTGGAGAGCTCGCCATATAACACAATCTTGGGAAGGCGATGGTCCTCCATTCTGGAGACGTGACCTACCCAGCGCAGTTGGATCTTCAGCAGCGTGGATTCGATGCTGTCGGCCTCTGCCATCTCGAGTACTTCGATGTTGGTGATGAAGTCGCTCCAATAAATGTTGAGGATGGAGCGGAGACAACGCTGGTGGAAGCGTTCTAGGAGCCGTAGGTGATGCCGGTAGAGGACCCATGATTCGGAGCCGAACAGGAGTGTGGGTATGACAACGGCTCTGTATATGCTAATCTTTGTGAGGTTTTTCATTTGGTTGTTTTTCCAGACTCTTGTGTAGTCTCCAGCTACTCAATAAATGACAATGCCTTTTAAATAGGAACCAAAATGAGGGTGGATGTGGGTGAAGGGAAGGAGGATGTGTCACTGGAGGCCAAAAGGATAAAAAGAATAGACTTGAGAATCACAGGAAGTATTTTACAATTGTAAAATGAAAATAGTAGCTTTTAAATCCTGTGACACAGGGCAGGAGTTGACTTTCACATGATGATAGCTGAATTAGAACTTGAAAAAATGCAAATGTACTGATGGGATCTCAACCTCAGCTGCTTGAGTTGTTACTGAATGAATCGGCGCCAGGCATGAGACTGGCTCATCGTGACTCTCTGAGAGGTTAGATAGGCAACACCTCAGGCAAACTCTGGGTGACTTGAGTCTTCGGTAACTTGGCCCCAGGTGAGGGGAATATGAGTAATACTTGGTCCACCCAGGGAATCTCCGAGACGCTTTCATCGGCTGCGTCCTTTCTTCAGCTGTAGAGTTACTGGGCTGAGAAGTATGGCCCATGAGGTCACTGCTAATCACCTGGAGGAAGGGCAGATTATAAAACATTGATCCGGCTGGCTGCTTTATCCACTTTTAAAATACACTTGCTGTCTCCCCAGGTCTGAGACCAAAGCTCAACATTTTGTTCCTTCATTGATGCCACCCTTCCTGCCCAGCCTAGATGTGTCCGAGTCTCAGACTGAGTCAGAGATTCTCACCCTGGGCCACCGAGAAGGTGCTCAAAACAAGATTGTGTATTGGGAAGAGGAAATGGAGAGGAAAAAAATGTAGTTGAGAATGCTGTTCCATGGGACCTCTGCTCCTTCAGGACACCTCGGCAACCTTGGTAATCTGTTGGATGGGCTCCTGAATGACTATGAAAGCAGAAGCCTAAAGACCAGGTTCATGAACAGTTTTTTTTAATCCAACTGTTATCAGACTCTTCAACCTCCCCATAACACCCCAACCATAAACTACACCAGGACCACCAAAAGATCTGTCTGCACTATTGAAGGGATATATTCCGGCACTAACTACAATTATGAATATTTATCCATTGATCCTTTATTATCTCTTTTTTTGTGTGTGTGAGCAGCTTTTTCATTCCCAAAGCATTTTGTGAAAGACAGCATTAGTTGAGAACTCGGAGTTCAAATACCTCTGAAATTGTCGATGGGAACTGCTGGGTCAGGCCAGGAGAGGGCACTGAAAGCTGTTGAACAAAGATTGGCCCCAGACTTTGCCGAAATGCCTTGTCCACATTCTTCACTTTATTGCATTTCTTTCTATTTAGTAACTTTGCTTGTCGTCTCAAGAAGCAAAAAAAAACCAAATGCTTCTACGTGAGCGGATCAATAGAATGAATGGCAAATTCAGGCCAATTTGTAACTCATGTCAGCTAAATGCACCTCCCGATTCATCCCAAAGGGAATGGTTCTTCTGCAGCAGAGGTTTTAATGAGTATTAGATCCAAAAGCCATAAACCAAAAATAAACACCTTTAATGTTCTTGACCAGTCAAATCCGAAACGGCGACTCTCTGATGTGGAATATCCAGTCAGAAGTCCCACCAGGTCAGTTACACAACATGCACGTTGGAATGTAATACAGAATAAACGGATCAAATTTCAAAGGGCAGACTACAGCACCCTGAATCAATTATATGGTGCTTATAATGCCAGTAATGAGCAAAACTTCATAGTGGAGAAATGACAGCACATGCTAATTACTCTAAAGCAGTGGCTTTCAAACTGCCCCTAAACTCACATTCCAATTTAAGTAATCCCTATGCCATAAGTGCTCTATGATGAGTAAGGTGGTATGTGAGTGGGAAGGGAAGGTTGAGAATCACTGCTCTCAATTGTTATTTTGCTTGAGGAAAATTGTCATTGGCCCACTTCCTTTAGAGTTACCTCACTGACAAAAGGCAAAGGAGGAAAAACCCAACACCCAACCCCAACCAACCAATTTTCCCCTGCAGCCGCTGCAACCGTGTCTGCCTGTCCCGCATCGGACTTGTCAGCCACAAACGAGCCTGCAGCTGACGTGGACTTTTACCCCCTCCATAAATCTTCGTCCGCGAAGCCAAGCCAAAGTCAGTCACAAAACCATGCACAGAACGAGTCAATTAGGTACAATTAAAACAGTGGTTTTCAAACACTATCTTCCCACTTACATACCACATTAAGCTCGTACCAATCACAGAGCACTTATGGCAGAGGGATTGTTTAAAGTGGAAAGTGAATTTAGGAAGGCAGTTCGAAAACCATTGCTCTAAAACAATATTCGCAAGATTTACTTATCCAATAATGGCAGAAATAAGTTATCGCTCCAAAGTTGTGAGGGCCAACAAACATTTAGGCTATTGCACTGTGATCTTTTTTAGTTCCTGGGCATCTTTGTTCCCTGGAGATATCTGTAATCAAGCAATTTACTTGTGTGCATTTAGCACATTCTCACATTTCTTGTGTAGGAGCAGTTCTTCACAGGATGGGTGCATCAGCTCAGTGGTGAAGGAAAAAGTGATGCTAATTGCTTCATCACAATTAATTAAGAAGAATTCATTTAAGGTCTCCCCACAGCAGATTGGCCAAACCTGAAAAAAATGCTGAGAAAACATGTACGTATCATCACTCAAGCAACTTCAATGATAATACTATATCCCACCTGGGCCAAGGGTAGCAATTGCACGCAGCAAGTCATAGTTAATGGTCGGAGTCGCATCTTCGATCGGATGCCACCCCACTGGTGGAGAGGCTGGAGGGGAGATGAGGAACTGTTTCACAGGTGCAGGTGGGGCCAAGTACTCACTCTTGGCCTGATCTTGGGCACTCTGGACCTGAAAAATAAAACCCATGGCAACATGGACATTCTGCTTACCAACATGGCTTAAAGAAGTATGATGGTTCAGTTGTCAAAACATACAAAAAGAGAGAAAACTGTCTTTCAAAATTTTACAGCTATTTTTCCTAGGCTGACATATAGTGGTCAACATCCATTCACATTGGACACCTTGCTCCCTTCCTTCTCCTGGAGAGCATTTCATTGTCTCTTTTTTTTAAAATTTAGACATACAATAAGATAACAGGCCCTTACAGTCCACGAGCCCCTTGCCACCCAATTACACCCAGCTGGCCTATACCTCTGGTATGTTTTTTTTGAAAGGTGGAAGGAAACCAGAGCCCCAGGGGAAAGCCCAAGCAGACATGGGGAGAACTTAAAAACTCTTTACAGACAGCGAGGATTTGAACCCCAGTCCCAACCACTGGCACTGCAAGAGTATTGTGCTAACAACTATGTGATCCCTTTTCATGGCCTGCTTTACATATGACTGAATGTGACAGTACATATGACTGAAAAAAATACTGTATAAGTTTATTAAAAAAGAAAAAATATATGTGCCAGTATATATAAAAATTACACTTTTGAGGTAAAAGTAGGGGCTTGTCTATGGCAGGGGTGCCAACCTCTCATGAGAGCTGGCTTCGGTGGCCGCCATGTTGAATTTGACGAATGATATAACAGATAGTGAATTTCTGGCTTGCGTCCATTTCGAGATATGACCTATCGGTCAGAACAGAACTCGGTTCTAAGTCAGGGGACTACCTGTACACACTCCCAGCAGCTTTTACACACATGTAGTTCCTAGGCAGACAAGATCTGCACCTCATTTGTAGCGCTGTCACCAATGCACATTTAGCATTCAGGAGTTTCTACAAAACCTTATCATATATCTTCCACTATACGAACAATTTCTAGTCCGTACATTTCCAAGCCCCCCACTCATTAGGTGTCTCGTGATTACTTTTACAGATCTGTCAAGAAAGATTTTGAGAAAACTCTCAGTTCACAATCCAAAACCAAGGTACTTACAATAACAGATCATTTAAAAAATTTCAGCCCTCAACTAATTTAACATTTGAAAAATATGCGGTGTAACTTTTGATACAGGTTCCCTTCATGACAAACATTTTTTTATCTTTTTTTTAAAAATAAGGTTTAATGTCACCATTGCTCAGTTACTGAATGTCATGGGACTGAGATCTGACTTCAGTGTGTCATCTAGGGAGACATTTCTTCGCCAAGCTGCTCAGCATTAAAGAGAGGTTATGGACCCTTCCTTGAAAATTTCCTTGATACCAGCAAGTGGAAAATTCTCTGCAAGTCCTGGAAAATATTCTTTTGTGGAACTATCAAATCAAAAATCGGCCACCAATCTTGGTTGGGTCCAAAAAAAATTTTAAAATTGGATCACGAAAAAAGTGGGGTCGTGCTAAATCAGGGTCACGAAAAACAGCATTTTCAAAACAAAAAGAACACATGTACAATACCCGTATTTGCAATCATCTTTTTTTTATTTCGTACAATCATCATTTTATTTCTTAAAAAAGCAATCGAGTTTTCGTTGCCTGAACGCAACCGTCATGTCGCTGGCGGTGAGTTAAATCCAACATGCTTCTGAGGGGCTGGATCATAGATGTAGGGTTCTTTTGGAGGTAAGAAACTTGGATCTTTCTATCTCGGCTTAATAGGTTGGCAGTTGGCGGGTGGGCGGAACAGTTGTCAAGCAAAAGAAGAGCTTTGGGATCTAGCATTTGCTTATGCAAATAAGCATGGATATAAGGGAAAAAGTTACGTTAAACCAATCCTCAAAGATGATACTGGTCATGCTATCCATGTACTCGAATGGTAACGACTTCATGTTGACATGGTGGAAACAGCGGGGCAAGCTAAATTTGCCAATAATGAGTGGTTTTAATTGGTGTTCCAGTCTTCTTAACACAAAACATCACATGATCCTTGTGTTGTTTGAATCCCTCACATCGAAGGGCATCATCTTTGCTAGACAGAGTGCGGTCTGGGATCATCTTAAAGCAAAAGCTATTTTGTCACAGTTGTACACTTGTTTTTCGACATAGCCACCTTCTTCTAAGAAATCCCATGACGGCGTTCAAACCGGTCCAGCCATCTATTGCTAGCTTTGAACCATGAGGTTTCTCCATTGGTCAGCTAGTTAAAATGCTCAGCTTGAGCTTTAAGAATGGGCCCGGAATTTGGAAGGCCTTCTGAGCGCGCATGAACGAACCACTCATACAGGGAATCATCGAGGCTGAAATCTTTGGCTGTCTTCATGCTTTTGGCCTTTATTCCTGCCTCTTCCTCAACTTTCCAAAGCGCTGCGCATAACTTATCTTCCTGAGATTTTCGGCCACGAAGTGTTGATTTAGGAATGCCAAGGTCGTGTGCAACTTGGGTTTGACTTTTATTCTTGATCGCATCAAGTGTGTGAAGCTTATCTTTCACTGAAAAAGATTTTTGTCTTCTAAAGATCCGAAAACAATTTCAATTCGGAAAGAATAAAAAAAAAACAGGAGTTCACTGGCTGGTCGCTTTATATCCAGCTTCATGTTAAATCGGGGTTCCACTGTATTGACATCATTTGTGAAATTCAATGAATGTTTCTTTGGGTAGAACCATAGACAGGCCCTTCTAGTCTCTACAGATTATTCTGCCTAGTCCTATCTGATCTGCACACAGTCCTTAGCACTCCCATCTATGTACCCGTCCAAATTCTTCTAAAAGGTCAAAATTAAGCCCACATATTGCTTGTTCCACACTCCCACTACTCCCTGTGTGAAGAAGTTGTCTCTAATCTTTTGTCCTTTCACCCTTAACCCATGGTCTCTGGTTTGTATCTCACCTAACACAGAACAACTCAGGACAGTACAGGCCCTTCAGCACTCGATGTTGTGCCAATCCTTGCATTCCTAAAAAAATGTATTAAACCATCCCTACCCCGTAACCTCCACTTTTCCTTCATCCGTGTGCCTAAGAGTCTCTTCAACGTCTCTAATGTATCAATGTACGAGAACCAGCATGCCTTATATAGCAACCTCAATGGAAAAAGCCTAGTTGCATTTACTCCATCTATACCTTAAAAAAATTGTCAACCTCTATCAAATCTCCCCTCATTCTTCTACACTCCAAGGAATAAAGTCCTAACCTGTTTAACCTTTCCCTGTAACTCAGTTCCTGAAGTCCCAGCAACATCCTAGTACATCTTCTCCACACTCTTTCAATCTTATTGATATCTTTCCTGTCATTAGGTGACCAAAACTGGACACAACATTCCAAATCTGGCCTCACCAATGTCTTAGACAATTTTACCATAACATCCCAAATCCTATACTCGATACTTTGATTTATGAAGACTCTCTTTACAACCCTTTCAGTTTTCTTGTTGGTGTGCAAAACCCTTTCAGGATGAGTGTTTAGCTGCCTGCAGTCTCCAACCAAACACATGCACAACACATGTGGGTTTACAGCTATGTTCCTGGTGACAGGTACTGTCACACTTGCCATTCCTACAAATTAACTCCATTTACCGGAGGCAGGAAGTCATTCATCAGAAAGCAAGTGAGACCTGGAAGATGCAATGGCAGCCACAGCAGAGACATCCAGATCTAGGGTGGTAGAAGCCATATTGATGTTGAACAGCAATCCCTTGTCAATGTAGAGTTCACAAGATTTGGCAGCTGCAGTCATTTGTCTGAGCTATGGTGACTGAGAGAACTGGGATTCTTGGACTTATGCCTTAGTGCCAAATGGTCTACCAAGGTCTCATGTGGGGAACATTATCAAAAATGTTCCAACTTGTCAAGATAGTTCAATTTCCTGTTTACAGGTCAGGTGATTTTTTTTTATTGGGAAATTGAATTACAGTAACAGTCGGCATCTATGCCGTCACTAGGGTTGATGTCACCACCCCCCACCCCCCCACGGACCTCCTTTAATTACTACTTCATTCTCAAAAAAGTCATTGATATGGGTTCACATATACTAATTACCACAACATTGTATCCAAAACACCAGAAAATGTAATAAAAGCAGCGACGTACCAGTACGTACAGACAAAACCATGTGATTCGAAGTGTCATTGTAATTGAGTAATAATATCTGCTCTGACAAGACCACATTAGAAAATTCAAAAAGTAAATTAGCATTGGATTTTAGCCTTGCAGGTATATGATACATGTAAGATGGTCTTACGAAAAATGTTTTTGTTTGTCATACAAAATAAATTTCTGTTGAAACACTGCACAAAATACAGTCATTTTGGTGTCACCCCCTCGGATGGTGTCGCCGAGTGCGGTCCGCACTCCTCCCACCGCCCTAGGTGACGCCAGTGGTCAGCAAGTGGGCAATTTTTTCTTTCATATAGTAAAAAAATACAGACAATAACTGCAAGTTCAACGCAAGGAATGAAGCACTGGCAGACTAACTAAGTCTCAAGGCATGGAAACAGGCCATTTGGGCCGCAAAATGTAGGATATTCTATAGGGTCATTTAGCTGAAACAATGAGTCTGATTGTCTCTCCACAGATGTTGCCTCACCCGCTGAGCATTAACAGCAGCTTCTGCCCTTGTTACAGGTAGTTCAAAGGTGGGCATCCATGAAGCTTCTGTAGCAGGTGAATATTCAGATGGCACACACGATCAAACGTGCCTTCAAATAAAAGACAGCCACTGGCACAATCTGAAACTTTACTATGTGGCTTCATCCTACCTCCATCTTTCAAGCAGAGACCAAATTGATTTGAATGAGGAATACACAAGGCTTCATCTTGGCAGAGTTGCAACACAGGACTGTTGGCCGAATTGGGCGAAACAAAGAGTCAGAATGCAGGATGGGGATTGAAAATCTGATTGGGTGATGCCGGAACAACAATCTTGCTCTCAGCGTCAACAAGACCAAGGGGCTTGTGGTGGATTTTAGCAAGGGGGGAGGCTGAGGGAACATGCAACTGTTCACATTTGTGGGAGGGAGGTGAACAGAGTTAATACCTTCAAGTTCCTGGGAGTCCATATTTCAGAAGACCTTTCCCGGATTTAACCGTGAAGAAGGCACACCAACACTTCTATTTTCCAAGAGGAGATTCGACAGGTTGTTAAATACTCTATCAAACCTCTACAGGTTCACTCTGGGAAGTACTGTATACTGACAGGTTACATCAAGGTCTGGTTCTTCATCTGCCCAGAAATGCAAGATAGACAGGCTCCAAACTCTCATCCATTGAAGACATCTGTGTGTGATGCTACCAAGAAGGCAGCCAACACCGTAAAGGACACCTACCACCTTAGTTAGAATCTCTTTTCACTGTTACCTTTGGGAAGAGGATTCAGAAGTTTGAAGTTCAGCACCTCAAGGTTCAAGAACAGTTATATTCTAATGCCCTTACTAACCTAACCATATACTACTCCAAGACAAAAAGACCTGCCTGCATTACTGAAACAACACTTCTTATCCTGCACTATTGTAACCGTGAACCTCATCTATTTTTTATATTTATTATCTCTTCCTGTACAGAAACAATATATACTATTGGAGATATTTCTTTTAAATAAAGTAGCTGTTTGGCTGCAGCAAGAATTTCAAAGCTCACAGTATGTATATTGTACTTGGTGTATGACAATGAACTTATTCTCATTATTTGCACACTAAACAATATGCAAAATTGCAACCAATGGACTGAATCCAAGATCTGCAGTGCTGCCATTACTATTGTTGAAGAAATAAACAGTTAAAATGGGGGGAGGGAGGGGTGAGAAAATACAATATTTATTCAAAGCTAAAAAGAAGGATGAAGTATTCATGTTCAGCCAGCAGAGCTGGATGATTCACTTCAGTGTTCTCCTGAGTTCTCCAACTTCATGGAATCCAGTGCTCGGCAAACTTGTTCAATGCCACTTAACATGGAGATGTGACCAAGAGCATCAGGTACAGCAAAGGCTCTGGGACCATGTAACATCTGGTTGGATCACTAAAGAAATGTGCTCCAGAACAAACCTTTTAGAGTCACGAGAACCTACAATGTGGAGTATTGCCCAGGTACATTCTATCAACAGAACAAATCCAATCCCACTAACCACCACCCAAACAGTCTATTGTTTATTACCAGCAACGTAATTGAGGGTATCGAGCAACACTTACTCACCATTTAGCTGCTCAACAATGCCCAGTTCAGGTTTTGTTAGGTCACTCAGTCTCGCTCCTCTTCAAACACAAACCAAACAGTGACATGACAGAGGTGCCAATAACTGTCCTTTATATCAAGGTGGCACTTGATTGATTGCGGCATTAAAAAGGTTCAGGTAATAATATCAGTGGGCTTTAAGGGGAAATCAGTCCAATAGAAGGAGTTGAACACTGCTTCAAGGAAGGTGGTTGTGATTGCTCAAGTTCAGCTCTAGGTCTTCAGTTTCACCTCAACCATCTTCAGCTACTTCTTCAATGACCTTTCTTCCATCTTTAATGTCAGAGTAAGGATATTCACTGATAATTTCACAATCAAGTCAGAGTCACACAGTTTGGAAACTGGCCCTTGAGCCAAATGAGCCCATGCCGACCAAAATGTCCCACCTACACCTGCGTTTGGCCCATATCTCTCTGAACCCACCCTATCCCTGATGCATCCATCCATTTTCTTCTTAAACATTGTACAGTGAGTTCCCCACATTCCCCACCCTCTGCATAAAAACATTACGCTTCAGATTCCTATTAAATCTATATCCTCTAGTTACCAATTCCCCTACTCTGGGCAAAAGGACTCTCTAGTTCACCTGATCTAGTCCTCTCACTATTTTACATACATCTATGAGATCACCTATCATCCTTCGGGGCACTAAGGAATTAAAAACCCTGGCCTGTTCAACCACTCCCTGTAGCTCAGGCCCTCGAGTTCTGGCAACATCCTCATTAATCTTTACTCAAGGTCCAGTGATCAATAGCCCGGTGGTCACCATTAACCAGAAATGTGATTAGCCAAGTAATTATTGTGGGAGTCTGCATAAAAGCCAAATGCTCCTTCCATTTGTGATTACAAGGGTCACCTTGATCAACTTGCTCTGCTGGTAGGGCTTTACAAAAATTCTGCAATGCAGTAGAGTGCAACAATGTGTCATATGGTATACCTCAGCAGAGACAAACTGCAAGGATCCTGAGGCAAGATTTCAGAGAGGGGAGTTAACCTTAATTGTGAGAGCACAGTGGGCTTATACCTTCACACAATGAAGCAGACAGTGCAGGGCTTCCAGTTGCACAGGCATTAGAGACTTTGTCAACATCTGGTTCTATGAACGTCCATTGGGATACAGGTACGGACCTTAGCAAGAGGGTGAATGTGTGGTGCACTCTCCCCTGGCAGCTCAAGCACAAATCTATTCTGAAATTTTCAGTGCTACCTGGAAGTTGAAGCAGGGAATATCCAGTTGGCTTGAGGACACAGCAGTCGTCCCCACCATTGGCACTTGTTACTTCAAAATCATCTATTGAAGAATAGTACATCGCCTTGTTCAATTGCTGATAATTCAGGTGTAACATTCAACCCAAATTTTTTTTACCTTTGTTTGTTTCATTTTGCTTTGTTTCTTCTCTGTAGATTTTGACTTACTATCTGACTCATTAACAGTTTCCTTTTTCTCCTGGGCAAAGATAACAATATAAATTCACTCTTTAAGACTCTTTTTTTTCCCCCCATCTCCATCAATTCCTGTCTTTAATCTTTTCAAGAGATCACTATTTTCTTTCAATTTTGCAAGCATAAACATTTGATATTTTAAGTAATCTAACACATCATAATGTAGGCATTTTGTTATCTGCTGTTATTGACCAACCTTATAATTAAACTGTTCAATTCCCTGCATGATTTCAAAGGTCCCTGCTTTTTCTCCAGCACCACTGCACCAACAGCTGACAAAAGCAAGACCTAGGGGAATGCCCAGGTTATTTATATGAACCTCCAGAAATAACATTTCTCATCAGAGACAATCCTGCAGAAGAAAATGAAAAAAAACACGACAAAAAAAAAAGGCTGTGCCGTCGGAGCTGCCGCTTGTGCAAACCCGTGGGGAGACACAGTGCTGCCCCACGGGGTCCAACCACCAAATCCCACTGCCGTCAGCTCAGTACAGCCCTTAAACGGCCTGTTAAAGGAGCCGAGGTTGGTTTATTTTAAAATCCCGCGACCGCGAGGTCTGGGGACAAGGTGGTGGCGCCTATGATCTGTAGCGGTCATGAGGAATTGCAGACTCCAGGGAAACAGAGGTTTTCCACAGGGCACCAGAAAACAGAGAGACCACCCCCCCCTCCCCAATTTGAGAAGAAGCAGAGATGACCGAAGGACCATTGAAGGGCTCTGAGGCTGAAGATCGCGCAGGAGGCAGGCTGTTGGTGTCTCGAAGCGAGATACCCATGTAGGATGCGGGATGCTGGCAACTGCAGTCAAAGGACACGCACCAGGCTGCAGACTGGCTCAGGACTGGTTGAAGGGCTACCAAGTATTGAAACCGGGATGCCAGAGGGCACTGTAGGCTTCCGTATCATGTCAGAGGTGTGCACCTGGAGTGCGGGTTGCCGATGGTTCAGACCAAAGGCTGTGTGGCTGCGGGAGTGCTGGGGGCGAAGCCATGGCCATTCACTGACACTGGCAGTGACTCTCTTTTCCTTCTCTTTCTCTGGCTGTTGGGGGAGCTGGACAATTTTTGCTAATAGTGAATCTTTGTCTGCCTTACGGTGGACTAAAGTAAATTTTACATCATATCACATTTTCTGCTTTATTACATGACAATAAAATCTTGAATAAAATAATAATGAACCTGAAATGCAGGAAATCTGAAAAAATGTTAGGTGCACAGCAGAACTGGCAGTATCTGTAGAGATTCTATTTAAAATACAAATGGATAGAAACCGAGCATGTTGGAAAATAAGGGGAAAGCATGAAGAATAAAAGAAATAAACAGGAACTTTTGCAGATGCTGGGAATGTAGCACAGCATTTTAGAAAGGAATGAGATGGAGATCTAGACACTAAATAGTGATCTTGGCTGACAAATGGTGGTGATAATTTAATTTCAGCTGATCTGTTTTATGGGAGTGTAAACGGAGGGAGATATATGAAGGCAGAGAGAGGAAAATAATCGGAATTTGCAAGATACAGAATACTGCAGTTCTTGGGAATCTGAAACAAAGAGAACGCTGGTGGCCAGGCGGCATCGGGAGAGCGATGGAAACACTGAGTTTATCATTACAAGTTGCATTGGAACACATCGGGTCTAATATAAACTGGAAAGATCTGTTATCTGAATTTCATTTCCTCTGCTCATTTCTTTGCTGGCTTTTGAAAAAAACGCCTTTTTGTGTTCCATAAATGTTCCACCAAAATCTTTTTAATGAAAATATTTGAATATTTGTCAATTAAAATGAGAAGCAATATAGAACAGAAGGATTAGAATGCAACCAAAGAGGGTCTCGGTGAACTTATCACGGACCGTATAATTCTAGGATTCCATTCTGCCTTTTCCCCATGAGGTTCATAAAGATCATCAATAATCAACTTATTTATCCCTGATAGTGAAGCTCATAGTCTTGGGAGCACTTCTGCCTGTCTTCATTATCATACAACCAAGAACCTGCTGTGGTGCACAGCCAAGTGTTCCAATTTTCTCATTAAATGGTTTTCTTTATCTTCACTAAATTCCATTCAAATTAATGTTTATAATTTCAACAATCTTTACCAATTGTGGAAGCTAATAAAGCATAGTGGATATTTTTACTATTTTAAAGGCACTGCAAAATACAAGGTGCTGATAATACAAATCGAACTTCTTTCTCATTACTTTGGTCATTTTCCTCTCATTTACTGCTTAATGTGAAATTTATAAAAAAGTGCGAGAAATAAAACATGATAAACGTGTCTGGTCAGTGGTCTTCATCAGAAAGAGGAAAGAGCAAAACAGACAGCCTGCAGACACCGTCACTGAAGTAAAAACACAAAGCTGGAGAAACTAAGCAGGCCAAACAGTGTACTTTATGTAGCAAAGATAAAGGTACTCGACCAACATTTCAGACATGAGCCCTTTAGCACGGTATGAGCAAAATGTGGGCAGGCGCCCGAACAAAATGGTGGAGGGATAGGGAAGAGGTTGGAGCACAGTCCCACAGGCAGGAGGGAGGAGAAGGAAGGGAGGGCACACTGGTAAAAGGGTTGGGGAGGGGGGAGGGGAGGTGGCTGTGTGAATGGAGAGGGAAGGGGGATGGAGGGCTGAAGGAAAGAAGACAAAGGGATGGGGAGGAGAGGGAGAATGGGGTATAGGCTAGCAGAAACCAGAGAAGTCGATGTTAATGCTATTATGTTGGAGAGTGCCCAGACGGAAAATCAGGAGTAACTCATCCAATTTACAGGTGGTTTAGGTTTGACAGTACATGATGCCATGGACAGAAAGGTTAATCTCTGCACAGATGTTGACTGATTAGCTGAGTATTTCCATTATTTTCTGTTTTTAATGCCAGATTTTCAGCATATTTGACATTGGTTGATTCCATTTACTACCAAACACTTCTCCTGTGTTTTATGCTTTCTCCACTTGCCCTTCCAAAATAATACATTTGCTTTGAACTCTTAAAAGAAAACTAAACAGTAATTTTGCTTGTTGCTATTTGGTCTACCTTTCCCTCCGATGAAAAGATGCAGCCCATTACTCTTGTGCTATACCATTTTACCCAAATTTGAACTTTAATTATACCTTTCATCCAATCAGTGATGCTGCACGACATTTCATTACGAAGTCATAGTGTTTGAACAGCTACGAAGTCATAGCTGTTAGCCAGAATCAGACACACATCAGGTAAAGGCTGTACAACAGGCTTTAATCTACAAAGACTTCCACAGAGCCAGGCTGGTTGTAGCTGCAGTAACTCTGCATGAGGCCTCGGGAGGCTGGCGCAGGCTTATATCCTGGAGGGTGACTGACACCCGACCGGGTGGGGCTTGATCCCTTCAGGCCAACTGATTGACAGCCGGCCAGATGTTTTCCTGTCCCCTTACTCTCCTGCAGGTACAGAGGTTTCCCCCTCCAGTAGGCCGGTGGTGCACCACCACACATAGACATGTCATCCAGAGAATTTAAGTAATCATACTCATGATGTTAATTTGAAACGAAGAGTTGCAGGTGGATTGGATAAGCATTTTCCATTTACTGGATTATCACTGACATACAAGCAATATGGAATTGGGAGTAAACATTTTCACCCACGGTGGCAAGAATTGTGTTGGGACTTGCAGGATGACCTCATCGTTAGTTCTGCCATTTGCCTTTGCAATTTGTTTGAAATTTAGTGAAGGGAAAGTCATTGAAGTGTACTCATTTAAAGACTCAAATTAAAAAGGAGATACTGACAAAACTCCGATGTTTAAAATAAATCTGATAGCTTTCAGTTTTACATTTCATTTCCTGCAGCAATATTCCCATATTAAAAATGTTTAGGGGGATCTTCTTCGGACAGAGAGTAGTGTGAGTGTGGAATGAGCTGCCAGCTGAAGTGGTGAATTCAGGCTCGATTTTGATATTTAAGAAAGGTGGGGGGGGGGTTATGGATGCAGATCATTGGGATTAGACAGAATAATAGTTCAGCATGAATTACATTAGCCGAAGGCTCTGTTTCTGTGGTGTGCTGTTCTATGGTTCTAAATCTGACTCCCCCCCCCCTTAATCAACCTTCCTTGTGCATTTCCATGCTTTTCTGGATCAGAAAAGATGCTAATATTTTTTGATAATGTGGGAGGTAAGAGGGAACATAGGAACATGGGAAGTAGGAACAGGAGTAGGCCAAAAATGGCCCATCGAGCCTGCTCCGCCATTCAATATGATCATGGCTGATCTAATTTATGACCTAACTCCACCTACCTGCCTTCTCCCCATATCCCCTAATTCCTTTATCATGTAAAAATTTATCTAACCGAATTTTAAATATGTTTAATGAGGCAACCTCAACCACTTCCCTGGTTAGAGAATTCCAAACATTCACTACTCTCTGGGAAAAACTATTTTTCCTCATCTCTGTCCTAAATCTACTCCCCTGAATCTTGAGACTGTGTCCTCTTGTTTTAGTTTCCCCGGCCAGCTCAAAAAACCTTCCTACATCTATCCTATCCATACCCTTCATAATCCTATATGTTTCTATAAGATCTCCTCTCATTCTTCTGAATTCGAGCGAATACAATCCTAGACGATTTAATCTCTTATAGATTTAATCTATAACTACCAGTATACCACATGGATCGGTGCTGGGCCCTTTGTTATCTGAAATATAGCTGTGATTTGGATGAGCACGTGGGCAGTCTAATTTGTAAGCTTGAAGATGACACAGACATTGATGGAGTTATGGGTTGTGCGGAGGTTTGCTGAAAGATGCAGCAGTTCACAAACCAACCGGTAAATTGGGTGGAATAGTGACAGAAAGAATTTAATCTGGAAAAGTGTGAGATAATGTACTTAGGGAAGTCAAATTCTGGTGGGATATATAAAGTGGTAGGGGCAGAAGGACAATTGACGTATAGAGAATCCTTGGGGTGCAAGTCCATAGCTTACTGAAAATGTCATCATCACTGGATGGGGTTGTGAAGAAAGCATTTAGCTTGCTTTCTTTTGTCGGCAGAAGCATTGAATACGAGAATTGGGACATCATGTAGCTGTCATACAAAAACATTGGTTTTGCTGCATATGGAATGTAGTGTATATTTCTGGACACCACATGATAAGAAGTGGTAGCAATAGAAAGGGTCCAGAATAGATTCACCAGGATGGGACCCGGAATGGAAGGCTGCAGTTACAACCAAATATTGGAGAGGCTGTCTTTATTTATACTGGAAAATAGAATGAAGAGAACTGACCTTGTAGAGAGTTATAAAATTATGAAGGATATTGATAGGACAGATGATCAGAATCCTTTTCCCATGGCAATGGAGTCTCGAACTAGAGGGCACAGATTTAAAGCATGAGTTGAGAAATTTAAGAGATCTGGGGAGTACTTCTTTCAAATCACCCAGGACACTCAATTGCCAAGGAACCAATCTCTTCTTGCAACTTGGTTTTAACCTGCTCCTCTGAACAAGATGGAAAGGACATCCTTCATCTATGGCCAGGCTCTTCTTTAATTGAGGCCTGGTTACCATTTTAACAATACTTATTGCACAGTTTAACCTTCTAACTGGCAGGGAAAGGAGTCAAGGGGAGAAGAGATAATTTGTTTTCTCCCAAAGGTTGTTACGGCATCGGTGTTCTTTTCCTCACTGAGCAAGAATTCGTCATTCTTGCTAGATCTTGCACTATTACTGCTTCTCCAGCAGCTCAAATGAGCAGCTTCAGATAGTAATCAAAATAGATCAGCACAGATAAGGTCCTTGAGCTAACCTCTCTCCTGCTTCAATATTGTGAAGGTCTGGCAGTTTGCTGCTTGCCTCAAAAGTAAAACTGGCTGAACTGGTTGATCTTCGAGATCTGTTAGGGGCCAAACACAACACCAACTTTCATTCCATCAGCTGCGTCATTGCTGTAATGTGGCTTGCTTTCATAACAATTTGGCTGTGGGGCACAGGAAACGGTTGAGCCAATTTGACAATTTAATCTTTCAAACCCATCTTTCCAAAAATGGAAGGTGTACCACAAAAATGCTGCTTGGCCAGTCAGTTGTTTGAAACTGGGCCAGATCATGCTGGCTTTAATAGTCCCAAAAAGTGTGAAAAAGGTGCCTGGGACATGATCGTCAAACAGATAAATGCAATCAGTTGTTTTGATGCTGCCTGCTTTAGCCAAGTATAGACAGATTCTTCACTGAACAGGCCAAGGGCTCAGTAAACAGATGCATTTCTAGTCCGGTTCCTGATTATACTGCCCATACTGGGCAGTATGGTGTCTCTGCTGGCTTCATCACACCAGTGGATTTCCCAAAGCACAATGGGACTAGCAGTAAATGTGCTGCAGGTTTCCTCGCAGCAACTGCTGCTTCCTGTGTTTGTCCGACGCTAAAGCAAAGCTGGAGTGGCCTCTCCAGGGCACCAGCCAGGGAAAAGTTGATAGGGATATCTGTCTGTTTCCCATGCAGTGGACCCACCGCCCCCACCCCCCCCAACCATGCTAACGACAGGTCCAAAGGAATGACGAATGTCGATACAGTTTGGTCCAAGCAGCATCGCAGGAGTTGCCAAACCAGTGCTGGGTTCAGCAGTCAGCCGCCTTCGAGCCTCTGACTCTGGATTTTTCCTCAGAGTTTACTCACAATGCCTTTCCTGTAAGCGGGTATAACCACAGGCAGCGGAGGTTTGAAATCGGAGTTTTCCCTCTCTTAAATGAGTTACCATCAGTGGTCAACGAGACCCATCTGCCCAGAGCAACTGGTTTTAAGGCGCCAGTGGCCCGCCTTTGCCCCTTCTCCTGTCAGTGAGGCATAAGAGCTCAGCTGGGCATAAGAGCTGTGCCACACACAAGGGCCAGGAGTTGGACTTGGTTGTCAGAGGCTGTTTTGAGACCCACACCGTGAAGAGCCTTTTTATAGCAGTGGGAGCTTGTCCCCACTCCCACCCTTTGGCGATGACAACCTTTAAAGCTCACAGTACTCTGTACTTAATTAGCTCAGTTGTTTGTGATGCCAACCCATGAACCCTTTTGGTCTTCTCCTGCACCTGTTCTCCGATAGAAATGCATCCAACAAGGCACCAATGCCCGCCTGCCATGGTGTAGTGCTAGTCTCTGCGGTGGTGAACCTCTACCTTGTTATGAAGATTTATTCCTCATACAAAAAGATTGCAAGTCAGTCACCGCCATCATTTCCATTCTATAAAAGACTGGTTCATTTTACGGGCTTCCACGTTGATTTTTACCTTCAGAACAATTACACGAAACCAGCGTTTTCAACAAATTTAACAAACTGTCACTCTGTTAAAAATGTACTTCAGCGGTTACTCACCAACCTTCCCTTCCCAGCTTTTAATTGTTTCGACGTCTTCATTGTTCAGAAGAATATCCAGGGAGAAACAGAGGTTCAGTTCACCAAAGTCAGATTCAGCACTTGCGGAATTTTGCCACTAACTCAACTGTTTTTTATTTTTGAAGATTAGATTATTGCACAGTTGTCTCAAACATAGAGAATGCACACCTTCCATATGTTGATGTTGGTGATCATAAATACAGCTTGAACTAAACTTTCAAGGTTAACTGTTTAAAATTTCAATGAACAATTTACCTCCTGAAAAATCTAATAAATGTCACATTCCTGAAATGTAGACATATTTTCAAAAGTGCGAGCCCACCACCCCCCACCCCACCTTTAGTGGATAATGGTTTCTTCCTTTGATGACATCATGGCTTTAACTGTAACTTAGGATGACCAATAAACAGAAGAGAGAGGGAATGTGTTTGGCAATAAAGAAAAACCATAAATCTTCAATTGTGAACCGTGGAATTCAGCAAAAGAGAAGTAAATGGATAAGCATGCATATATGGAATCAAAATGGAAAACCTTAGCAAATTACCTTCTTGTCTGAACCAGTGGGTGAAGAAACCTGTCTAAATATTAACCTCCATTTTTCTGATGGTTTGGAACATTCGGAAAACTTATGACCATGGAAATTATTTTCCAATCCCTATGGCAACTAGTTAAAACACAACACTGGAGAAACTCAGTAGATTAAACAGCACACTTTATATATAAAAGATAACGATACATAACCAACGTTTTGGGCTTGAGCCTTTCAGAGAACGGAGAACAGAACAGCACAGAACAGGCCCTTCAGCTCCCGATGTTGTGCCTGCCCATATATTCCTAAAAAACCCTCCCTACCCATTAACCCTCCACTTTTCCTTATCTACATGCCTAAGAGTCTCTTAAATGCCCCTAATGTGTCAATGTACGAGAACCAGCATGTTTATATAGCAAGGATAAAGATAAATAACCAACATTTCAGGCCCGAGCCCTTCATCTCCTCAAGGAGAGAATCCCCCTATCCTTGTTCACTGGTCTGTCCTCCCTCCCTTATCCACCCACTACCTCCTGCCTTTGAGATTGTGCTCCTCTCTCCGCCATTTTGTCCACACCTTGATGGAGGGCTCAAGCCCGAACCGTTGATTTTGTATCTTTACCTTTGCCATATAAAGTACACTGCTGAGTTTCTCTACCGTTGTGTTTTTACTTCAACCACGATAACTGCAGACTTTCATACTTTACTACCAATGTTCACAGTAGAATAAGTTCCACAAATTCTGGAGTGTCTTTTGCTCTGAGGTTTGAAAATAGTTTCTCCCATTGCACAAGAGATTTTGTTTGTGGCTTCACACAGCAAGTCCACAGATCAGTTGCAAAACCGAAAATGTTTCAAAGATCAAATGTTACATAAGAAAGTCAAACATTATACAATTAAGTCATGAGGCTTAATTCATGGAGACAAGTACATAACAGAAAAAAACCAGGTCAAGTAGCATCTGGGGAAAGAGACATAGTTCTGTGTCCCTTGTACTTGCTATTGCCAAAGTGTGGGTTCCAGAATGCAGGACCTGACATCGAGTCTCAGACCCGAAACGTTAACCATTTCTCTTCACACACCCTAACTTGCTGAGTTTTCCAACACTTGCCGATTTTGTTTCAGCATAAACCTTTTTTTTAATTATGAAGCAGATGTCCTTTGGATGAAACATTACTCATCAGTGACAGTAAATAAATGACTGAAGCATTGCAAGCGCAGAATGGCTTGAAGTTTTGATCACTTACAATGTAAACGTTCAACACAACCAATGTGATACTGTACCTGTGCAAAATAAAGCTTGAGTTTGGTGCCGTTGAAGTCAGATTCATGAAGTTCTATTCGCGCCTGTGCAGCTGCCTCACGATTGCTGAAATTTATCTGTACCCTCTGAAAACTTTGGAATAATTGAAATGTGGCATGTTCATCATAAACCCGGAAAAGGCCTTCAAATCGGTCCTGTTTAAGATAATTACATCACTTGGTTACAACTTTAACATGTGGTATATTAGTTATAACGTGACACGTGCACACCCCTGCCAAACTTCCATTTATAGTCTGGCATTGGTAACACAATATGGTGGCATGGATGGCGTCACAGTTAACACAATGCTATTACAACACTATTACAATGCCAGCAACCCAGGTTGGCATCCACTTCAGTCTGTCAGGAATTTGTACACTGTCCCCATGAATCTGATGGGTTTCCTCCGGGTGCTCCAGTTTCTTCTCACCATCCAAAACCATATAGTGATTGTAAGTTAACTGGTGTACTTGGGGGCGGGGAAAATCATGGGATCATGGCCAGAAGGGCCTGTTATCCTGCTGCATCTCCAAAATTAAAAACACTTCCCATCGCTATGCTCATTTGGATGGCATGTGGATGCCGGGGCAGATTGGTTTGGCAAATCACTGGGTAAGGCAGGATAATGGCCGAGAGCTTGGGATGGGTGGAGTTCACTAGTGTAGTTAGTTCACTTGTTGAGAGAGAGGTGGTTAAGTAGATTACTTTCGTTAACTTACCTATGATAGGCCCCCAGCACTGGACCAAGTTACTTAACTGAGTAACTGCTCCGTCCTGACAAAAGGTCAACCTGAAAAATCAAACATTTACCTCTGTAGATAATGCTCAACCCATTGAGTTCTTCCGGTATTTTATTTTTTCCCTTTCATTTTTTCATCCACAGCATGCATGCGCGACTCCTCGCGCCTGAGCGGTGCGGAAATACCTTTCGTGACGGCGCCGTCTTTGTGGAGAGCCACAGGGATAGCTCTGTGAGAAGGTCCCTCTCCAGGGCTGTCTCCAGTGGGTCCAGCAAGAACTCCGACGGCCAGCTTTGTTGAAGAGATAGGGCCAGGTTCTTTTTCTTTCCTCAGTTGACGTTTTTTCTTTTCTCTGTGGCATTTTATTTTGAATATTTGGCACTTTAGAAGGACTTTAAAATAAAAACTTTACTTAATTGGTATTTTTTAAATTAAAATCCTTGGGAGTCGCAAGGGTGCGCTGCGTTCCCTACAGCATCACGTGACCTCCCCCTTTCCGGTACTTTATGTTTTGCTGTATTTGTTCAGCAGGTCCCCTTTGTGGTTCAGTGAGTCTGCTAAGGCCTGCTTCTGAACAACATGAATGAAAAGCACCCATGTAATGGCCAAGACTGCATCACGTCACTGGATGCCGCTGTACATATGTGGGCTTTTCTGTGTATTGTCATGTTGCATAGAGAACAAGATGAAAAATTGAGAACTTTGCTCTCCACATGACTAAGCCACTAATTTTCAATAGCTTTTGCTTTTTGTTGAAATAGAATTGTGCAGGACAATCTCATTTCCGGGCAGGAACATTTACAAGGAAGGATTTAAGCTCATTCCAAACAAACTAATCAAGATGGAGCTAAATACACTATCAATGTCCAGAATTACTTTGTGGTCTTGCCCTCTGAATAAGCATTCATATTCAGATAATTTAGATTTATGATATTATCTCACTCGGCATGTAAAATAAGCCCAGCTGCACAAAAATAACAAGGCTCCTGAAAACAAATCCAGAAAGGGTGTAGAAAGGATACCTTGGTAATTCATTCGAGGAGTTCAAGTGCAAGACAAGAGCATGCGGTGAATGGCAGGAGTTCTCGGAGCAATGTTGGAAGAATGGCTCCCTGAAAATGGCAACACAAATGGAGGGTGGTAAAGAATTGTACGGCTTGCTTGTTTTCATTAGTCTGGGCCTTGAGTACAAAAGTAGAAGTCATGCCGCAACTGTTTAAAAGATTTACTGGGTCACATGGAGGGGGGGGGGGGGGGGGAAGGGTGTTCATCAGAGCATTGGGTGGATTGGAGTTGCAAAAAGAGAGGGTGGATAAACTTGGATAATTTCCTCTGGATTATTAGGGGGATGAAGGGAGACCTGATAGAAGAATGCAACATTACGAGAGGCACAAGATACAGATACAGTAACAGTGTTTAAGATAAATTAAGACAGATCCATAAACAGGCAAGGAGTAGAGAGAGATACAGACCATGATTAGGCAGATGGTTGAGTTAAAACTGACATCATAGTGGGTCAGTGGGATGACATGGTGGGGTGAAGAACCTGCTTCTGTGCTGAACTGCTCTATATTTGAAAGGTATAGTATCTGATATTGGATTCTCCAAAACCCTAATTTATCCAAATTTTTTTTCAGTGTCGAACTGACCGGGGATGTCGGGCTGCCAGTGGCAGCACAGACCTTATGCTCCCGGCAGCTGCAAGGACGTCAGGCTCTGGGGCAAGAGTGGGGCCTTGGTAGGGAGGTGTCGGTGATCGGCATTGTGGCCAGCATTTTTTGGGGTGAGAATTAAATATTAATTTAATGCTTAAAAAGCCTTCCCTTGTTTGTTGTAATTTTAAAAATTGTTACAGGTGATTTGCTGTTGCTACTGGGCTGTTTTTTTTAAAAAATAGCCTGTTCTTCGAAAAAATGTTTATCCGAAATAGGCCCGGTCCTGACAATTTTGGATAAATGGAGTTGTACTGTAAATCGTTTCATTTAAATTATTATAACAGTATTTTAGTCTTCAAGGTAGCACCACACAACTTCACTTTGTGGGGAGAAAGCAGGCTAATATACTTCCAAGGTAATCCCTACAATCACAGAAATACCAAACCCTTCACCGTGTCATCTGGGAATGCAGTGAGGAAGCAAAATTTCCTTCTGTTTCTGCGTATACAATGAAGTCTGTTCCCTCAACCTGTGCATCATTAGACCAAATGTGTGATCAACACATTTCAATGGACTGAATAGCTCTAAGGGAGAGGTGCAAGATTTTTAATTATTGACTTAATTGAAGCATATTTAATTTTGAAATGAATTTAATTGCTTTCTCATGTTTAATTTTTTAAACAATTTTAGGAAGTATGTTAATAGCATGATTAATTTAATACATTTTTGTGCTGTTTAGATGTGAAGGAATAGTCTGACAGCTGCTGCAGTTGGGAAGGGGTTTGACTAGCTTCATTGGTCATCATTGCATTTCTGGGCTTGCGTTTTTTGGCAGGAAAGCTCTATGGTGCCCGCAAACTTGAGGATACAAGTTGCAGTAGTTGGAGTGGGTGGTCTCCCATCCACTGGGCCAATCCTCAGGTTTGATATGGGTTGTGGTCCATAAACAGTGGACCATTTCCCAAAGGAACTGGATCTGACAATGACAATTTTTGCTTCCTGAACATTTTTGGGTGTATTTTATGGATTTTGAGTTGCTGATCACAAAAATCACTAACATTTTCCTACCAAGGGTTTTTAGATATAACCTTTTTTTTTAAAATTTCTTGCCATATTTTAAATCTACTTCAAGCATACAAAACCATGAAATGCATTGTTCATTTTCATGTCCATTTTCTGCATTCGCACTTAGATCTCTTCCCAGCTGATGACGGTGTAGACAGTGACGAACATGGTGAAATGTTTCACCAGAACATTGTGAGCATGGAAAAGCTGTATCGGTGCAACTGGAATCGATCAGTGCTGGCCAACTATTGTTGGACACTGACACAAGAGGCATCAGATGCTGAGCACAAATGAAATACAGTGGCAAAACATTTTTAGGCCAGTTGAAATAACACAATTTGAATTTCAGACATAGTAACAAGCCCTTTAGGCCCATGAGACTGTGCGGCCCAATTAGATCCAATTGTTCTGCACCTCGGTTCATTTCTGAATTGTGGGAGGAAACCGGAGCCCCCAGGGAAAACTCACGCAGACATGGGGAGAACGTACAAACTCCTTACAGACAGCGCCGGATTCGAACTCCAGTCCCAATCGCTAGCACCACAACAATGTTCCACTAACCACATTTCTAACTGTGCCACCTTGACAATGTCTCAGCATCATTATGTGACTAAACATGCTAAATTCAGTAAAAGTTCATTTAATGTTTCTCCAACTTTCGACATGATACAGCAAATATGAAATTATCTCCTTTTTTTTTAAACTGGACACAAACCTTTTAAAAACCTTTAAAAAATTTGTTGTTCAGTGTAATCTGAGTATGGATCCAAACAGTCAGCAAAAGATGAGCAAAATATTGATGTTTCTTACAATAGTGGCAAGCAGCAGATCACCTGACATAGATTTGGTCGCAGCAATATATAAAAATAGGGTGCACAGTTTACACGAATAAATGCAGATAATCAGATTCAGAATTTATTGTCACGAACAAATCATGAAATTTGGTGTTTTGTGGCAGCAAACATACATATTTATAACCATCTTACAACATGACTATATAAACAAATAGTGCAAGAAAAGTAAGGCCGTGTCTTTGATTCATTGGTTATTCAGGAATCTGATGGCAGTGGGGAAGAAGCTGTCCTTGTGCCACTGAGTGCTCATCTTTAGCCTACTGTCCTTTTTCCTGACGGTAGCAGAGCGAAGAGGGCATGGCCTGGGTGGTGGGAATCTTTGAGGATAGAGGCTGCTTTTATTTTTTAAGATACACACTCTTGTGGAGGTCCTCGATGGAATGAAGCCTGGTGCCTGTGATGTCACAGGCAGAGTTAACAAACTCTGGTTCTTGACCCGAGAGTTGGGGCTTCCATACCAGGCCGTGACACAACCAAGCAGAATGCTCTCCACCTGTAGAAGTTTACAAGACTCTTTGGTGATGACCCAAATCTCCTCAAACAAATATTAGACATACAGCACAGTAACAGGCCAATTTGGCCCTACAAGTCCGTGCCACCCAATTTACACCCCATTAACCTACACCCCCGATATGTTTTGAAAGGTGGGAGGAAACAGGAGCCCTCGGAGAAAAGCCTCGCAGACAAAGGGAGAATGTACAAAGTTCTTACAGACAGCACAGGGTTCTAGCCCAAGTTCGGTCCTGATAACTGGTGCTGGAAAGGCGTTCCGCCTACACTTGTGCCAACTGTGCTGCCCTTTCCGCTGGTGAGCCTTTTTTGTGACTGGCCATGCAGCATCCATAAGAAGTAGAGCAACCAACATTTTGGGTTGGCCCCCTTGTCAAGGAACCCGAATAAAAAGGTTGGGGGTGGGGAAGGAGAGGGGGGAGGAAAGGGTCACAGGTGAGGTTTTCTTGTCCACACTTCCATCTGTATCCACCCATGACCTTTTCCTGTTGGCCTGTGCTCCTCCCACCCTTGATTTCAGGCACCTGCCTGTTTTTTTTTGTCGAAGGCTCAGGTCCAAAACCTCGGTTACCCTTTACTTCCTATGGATGCTCCATGTCCTGCTGAGTTCCTTCAAAACAGGGGTAGCCAACCTTTTAATCTTACATTTTTAATTTAGACATACAGCACAGTTACAGGCCATTTCGGCCTATGTGTCCGTGGCGCCCAATTAACCTACACTCCTGGTACGTACATGTGGCCTGAAATGGCCTGTTACCGTGCTGTATGTCCAAATTAAAAAGGTTGGGTACCCCTGCTCCAACACAAAGGTTTTAGGGTTTATGCAATAAAATGGTTTAAAAAAAATGACAGAGCAGACAAGAATTGCAGAATAACTCTCTTCTATTTCTCCTTTTTATCTGACAATGTCTCAGGGAAATCAAAGTAGGTAGTTTCCTGGTTAAGTCACTAATGCTCAGTGCTTCCCTGCGCATTACAGTTAAAGTTATTCCTCAGATGACAACCACCACAAAATGCTTAACTTTATTATAAACTGAGATTCAACAGCAGTTCGGACAAATGGGCCAAGAATGCAAATTATGGAAGCTTAGCAGGAATATGCAAGCCAAAAAATGTGATAATAGCCTGTTACACTGTGCCCCTGCATTCCTTGCTGACCCTAACTGCATCAGCTGTTAAAGATTACTCAGTTCCAGGTAAATTATTCAAGAAGATTATTTAAAAATGAACAGCAAACCTGAAGGAGGTCAGGATTTTGATAAGAAGAATAAAGAAACTGGAATAAAGAGGTCAACTGTGGGAAATAAAGAGCAGGCCACACCATGAGGGCCAATATTTCATTTAAACATGTCAGAACTTCCATTGCCTTTTAAGAAACTGGAAAACGCTGAAGCAGAAAATGCAAAAAAAAATAAAGAAGGAAACTTATCTTGATGAGATATCTGATTCAGATTAAATCACCATTTTGTTTAATGAAGCAAAAACAATGTTAACTCCTTTACACACTTAATTGAGAATAGAGTGGGAAGACAGTATTAAGAAAGTTTGGAAAGCTGTATTGTCATGTGGCCATTCCTCTGGCCTCAATCTTGGTCACCAGGTTACAGGGAAAATATTAAACCATCTCGGTAGGCCAAAGCCTAAAGTTGGTGTATCTGCCCTGTGAGAAAGTGGAAAAAAAGCTCAGCCTCCATAACCATGTGAAAAGAATGATCAGAGAACAAAAAAAATGTACAATCAATTAAGATAGAGAATTATTTTATTACATTTTAGATTACTAAATAAGATGAAGTAGTTGGAAAAGGTAAATGTCACGAACCACCATTTAAAACATCCATGAAGAGCAGACAATACTATAATTACCTCCTGGTTAAAACAGGGGATGCACCAAACTTATTTAAGATACCGTTAAATGATCTCATGGGGAGCAATGTAATTTTCTTTGTCCTCAAGCATGGCCCAAAATAACTCAACTGGCCTCTCTCAGTACATGAAAAGACAGGCTATTATGCTCCTAAACTATACGCAAAATTAAAATAAAATTGCAAATATTCGGCATCCCCTCCCCAACCCAAAAATAAATAATCAAGGCTGGAAATCACAAATCAATCAGCAGGCAAAACCAAAAGATGGAGACAGCTCTGGTGGGAGGCTTTGTTTGGAGCAGAAAAGAAGATGCCAATGCATCTTTTACTAAAGCCCACTTTCAAAAAAAATGCAGGATTATCCAACGTGCTCAAGTTCAAGTGCAATGTCACATGTACCAAGATGAGGTGCTCTGACAGTGCTGTGCCAGACTAGTAGATTTTCTAGACTAACAATGAAGACGCTGTTTACATCCGGTACCGCACGGATGGCAGTCTCTTCAATCTGAGGCGCCTGCAAGCTCACACCAAGACACAAGAGAAACTTGTCCGTGAACTACTCTTTGCAGACGATGCCGCTTTAGTTGCCCATTCAGAGCCAGCTCTTCAGCGCTTGACGTCCTGCTTTGCGGAAACTGCCAAAATGTTTGGCCTGGAAGTCAGCCTGAAGAAAACTGAGGTCCTCCATCAGCCAGCTCCCCACCATGACCACCAGCCCCCTCACATATCCATCGGGCACACAAAACTCAAAACGGTCAACCAGTTTACCTATCTCGGCTGCACCATTTCATCAGATGCAAGGATCGACAATGAGATAGACAACAGACTCGCCAAGGCAAATAATGCCTTTGGAAGACTACACAAAAGAGTCTGGAAAAACAACCAACTGAAAAACCTCACAAAGATAAGCGTATACAGAGCTGTTGTCATACCCACACTCCTGTTCGGCTCGGAATCATGGGTCCTCTACCGGCATCACCTACGGCTCCTAGAACGCTTCCACCAGCGTTGTCTCCGCTCCATCCTCAACATCCATTGGAGCGCTTTCATCCCTAATGTCGGAGTACTCGAGATGGCAGAGGTCGACAGCATCGAGTCCACGCTGCTGAAGATCCAGCTGCGCGGGGTGGGTCACGTCTCCAGAATGGAGGACCATCGCCTTCCCAAGATCGTGTTATATGGCGAGCTCTCCACTGGCCACCGTGACAGAGGTGCACCAAAGAAAAGGTACAAGGACTGCCTAAAGAAATCTCTTGGTGCCTGCCACATTGACCACCGCCAGTGAGCTGATATCGCCTCAAACCGTGCATCTTGGCGCCTCACAGTTTGGCGGGCAGCAACCTCCTTTGAAGAAGACCGCAGAGCCCACCTCACTGACAAAAGGCAAAGGAGGAAAAACCCAACACCCAACCCCAACCAACCAATTTTCCCCTGCAGCCGCTGCAACCGTGTCTGCCTGTCCCGCAACGGACTTGTCAGCCACAAACGAGCCTGCAGCTGACGTGAACTTTTACCCCCTCCATAAATCTTTGTCCGCGAAGCCAAGCCAAAGAAATGTTTTATTAGTTTGATACCTCCTCCTTTCCCCCCCACTCCCGTGCAATTTAAAACACTTTTATAGCTGTTTCAGTCTTATAATAAACCCAGTAATCTTCAAAGGAGGACAGGAAACAGTCCCCAGTGATTTTGAAGGGCACACACTCACCTTTGGTGAGTTTAAAGGCAACGATGGAAACATGGCCAGTGGGCCAGACACAGAAACATCGGGCTTTCTGACCAGGTATATCAGTGTTCGACTGTGTTCTCTTCCCAATTTCACAGCAAACATCTACCAGAAACACAACTTACAGAAAGCAAAATAATGTGAATGTGGGAAAATTTTAACAAAAACAAATTGCGAGATGGGTTCAACATTTCAGGTGCCATCTGTCGAGAATGGGAAAAAGCCAACTTTAAACTTCACAAATTCTGACAAAAGGTTACGCTTTAAACACTAAACCTTTCATCCTTCCTCTAGTTTCGTCTGTTACGCATTTCAAATTTTATTCCAAAACCCACAAAGATTTCTTTTTTAATGTAACTTTTATTTGTGAAATTGTCTAACTATATTGGTAAAAGTGAAAAGTTGACTTGGGTACGTGGAGGACTTTGATAAAATGGTTTGCCAGGATGTATCATGTGTAAACAGCTTGGAAGGAACTGCTGTGACCTACATAATGGACTAATAAGGTAATCGGCCAAAAAGCACTTGTCCTACATTTAGAATCTGAATCTATCTCATTTTCATTCCCATCACCTCTTCTGCCATTTGTTGGCAACTCCACTGCAGCAGCACGACAGAGATCAGAAACACAGCATGTGGATTAAAAAGGTGAATTGCTCCATGGAACAGCATGCTGGCATGTTGTTTTGCAGCATGCAGTGCTCTCTGCACTAGTATGCCAGCATCCCATCGTAAAGCACTGGCCTGCAATGCATCAATCCCCCACAACCCAGCTCCTTTTCACAGAAACATCCTTGGATGCCCAGAGAACAAGAGCAACACATCAATTTCCAGAAGTGAAGGGGTGGGGAGGGTGGGGGGGAATGATGCACAATAACAAACAGTTTATTATAAGGAGGACAAGAAATTTATTGGCAGATGTCTGGAAGCAAATATTCATTTGGGGAATAGCAGGTGGCGTGTGAAGATTATTTTTCTTCAGGTGAAACAAATGATTAAACAGGGTCATGACTATCTGTGCTATACAAACCAAAAATGTTAAAGTTGCATCGTCTTTCATTAGGAACGGATGCCTTCATGCTCTACAATATGTCAAAAAAATTGAATTATATTAATGCATTGCTGTGAAATGATAGTATGACTAAAATTGTCAGAATACCTCATTGTGATGTCATAGCAACTCCAATAATAGAAAGGCAATGGCTAAAAACAGCCAATGGGTTCATATTTCAACAAGAATAAACAATTATGAAATGGTTAGGAAGTAGTTTGCATTTGACCTTGACTCAAGATTCAATCAATTGCCAGTTTGGGAAAGAGGGCACACAAATATGTCCAATGCAGGGCATTCAACCTTGTGGTTGACATCAGCAGGCGCCCAGGTATCTTTTGCACACTGCCCTTCACATCACCCAACTGTCTATATTAAAGCAAATCACACAGAATGATGCAATTGAATTTAGGATGCCAATTCCATTCATTGCCCACTCCTTGAAAAAGATTTAGAAGGAAAAGTGAAGCTGATAAAATTTGAAAGTGGCATCTTGTGTCATCAATGTTCTACTTAAATGAAAATCAGTGATAGAATGTCATTGAGCAGATTGTGATGCAGTTAAAATTTTGCAGTCAACATCAATTTCAAAGTTAAGACCAAGACTGTGATGTTTAGACTGACTGGATTGAATTATGTATCTCATCATATTTGTTACAGTTAATCACTCATTTGCACAATGATATTGGAGGACAGGCAGTGTTTTCACTGAACTGGCTTATCAGAGAGCCGCCCAATATTTCTTTAGTGTGCCTGTTACTTTTCAGGCAGCCTGCTTCTCCTGAGAGACAAAGAATCACTGGAATGTTCTCGGATAAACTTTGTCACAATATATACAAACAGGGCTACAATCCTTAAAATGGCCCATCCCAAACATTACATATGCCAGATATCGTTATCAAACAAAAATGCCAATAGATTTTATTTTCTTTCAATTCACCACCAAATTCTTGTGATTTGAGGTGAAAGAAAGAATTGAATTATGATGTGAGTTACTCATCCTCAGTACCACATAAAATTCTAAAAAGTACAATAAAAACACATTAGATAGATTGACTGAGCATCTCATCTGTGCTATACTAATATGACTGTAATCCCACATGCTGCAAGGTAGAACCTCTCAGAATTTAGGCCCAGCAATAATGAAGAAGGTGTTCCATATATATTTTCAATTTAGGGTAGTGTACGACTTGGAGCAGAACGTACGAGTGGTAATGTAAGCATGACACCAAAAGCTGTGGCAAAAAGAGCAGGTCAGCATCTGGGTATCATGCAGTGAAATGACTCGCCTCCTAACACCTGAAAGCCTTTCCACCATCAACCAGTCACACATCAGGAATGTGTTGGAATATTCTCCAATTATTTAGTTGATGTTCAAGAAGCTCAGTGCCACCCAGGACAAAGCAACCAGTTTGATCAACACCCATCACCCTAAACACTCCTTCTCTCCACTACAGGTGTTCATTTGCTTCAGTGTGTAGCATGTACAAAATGCATGATGTTTATTCACCTGGGCTACTCTGACAGCACTTCCCAAACTCCCAATCTGTAACCACATGAAAGCTTTCGGTACAGGGGAACTCCACCAGGTGCAGATTACTCTCAAGGGCATGCGCCATCTGAACTTGGAAATAAATCACTGTTCCTTCATTCTCGTTATGTCTAAAGGCCAAAACTCCTGAGCCAACTGCATTGTAACCCAGAAGGATTGGAGCAGTTTACAGTGGTTCACCATTGTCTTCTCCAGAACTAGGAATATGGGTAATAAATAGTGGCCCAATTGACGACACTCACATCCCAAAAAATTAATTAACAGAAAGAGTTTACAACATTAATTTTAAACCAATTAAGCAAATAGATTTTTTACATCCAAATTTAAATATGTAATCCACAAATAAATCCAATCATCCTTTACAGTTTAATGGATTAAAAGAAAACTTTAAAGTGGTGCATGTTTCAGTGTAAGTTCCACAAATCGAAACCTAATGATATCAAGAAATAATTAAAAAGTTGAGAATCTGTGCTTTTTTCAGATGACATTTTTAAAAAAGGCACTATTCAGTCATTTTTTAAGATGATTGCCCTTTCCCTTGCTTTAACTACAAAGTTACAAAGGTGGGAAAATTTAATCCAAGCCTCTACTGTTGTCTTTTTAAAGGCAGTTACAGTGGAAGGAACTGGAAGCTTCACTGAACAGGTGAGACGGGTGATATCAAAAATTCACAGGTTGAACACATTTCCAATTGGTCCATAATATTGAATGCCAATCTAATTAAGGTCACAAAATTCATTGCTGATCACGTCGATGAGATTTCTTATCACACTTGCACACACACATATTTTATTTCACATCAACACAATTCTAGCACTGAATTAAAAGGGTAAAAAAAATGAAGTTTCGGCAATGAATTGCAAAAGTGATTTGCAGTGTTAATTTGGAGTTAATTTTGCAGTAGTGTTAAGTGATGGTGCTGTGAGCCTTGACAGAATGTTACCTCATTTATCTTCCTCCAGAAATATGTAACACATTTTGCATTAATACAAAATCAAGGTCACCTCATTTGAATGAAACATGGTAATTAGATCCAACTAGAATGAAGAAGCATTTCCAACATCTCCTAAAAACTATTATAATATTTAGGATTATCTTTAATGTGAATTGAAATGTGCACAAACAATTATTTTTTTATCAGTAGCCGTGGATGACAGCCACTCAAACATACAATATGATGCTTATGGAACTGAATTAACATTCACTACTTTTCATTCATAAACATGATGTGTCATTGTTATTGTACACTTCTAAAGTCATGTAAATAATTCTCAGCATTAATGACTAAAAGGTGACAGGTGATGGAACACTTAAAAAATGCAGAATCTCACGAGTACCACAGCAGTAGTTTTTAGCATCATTAAGTTATTCAGGGCAGTACAAGGCCATGTGTCCCAAGGTACCTTCCTCCGCGTTTGAAAGGACCATCCAATTTATTCAATTCCCCCAATCTTTCCACAATGCCCTGCAAATCTTTTACCTTTTCCTGGATTTTCTAAACTGTTCGTGTAGCAGGTAGCGCAATGCGATCACAGTGACCTGATTTCAAATCCGACTCTATCTGTAAGGGATTTGTATGTTCTCTCTGTGTCCTGTGTGAGTTCTCCATGGGTGATCCAGTTTCCTCCCACCCTCCATAAATATAAAGAGTGGTAAATTAAGTGGGTGGCATGGGTTTCAATGGCTGAAATCAGATTTGACTGCCTTGTAAATAATTTTAAAAAGATATTAATATCTTTACCACCAAACTCCTTCCCATCAACCACTGCCGTCTGAATCATAGCTCTCTTCTTCTCACCTCACTTTACCTTAAAACTATGATCTTTACCAGTGCTAACAACATCCATATTTAATCATTCCAAATCTCTTCTATTAAATTGATCTTAGCTTTCTCCACCCTCTAAGTTGAAGACCCTAAACCATATTTACAGAAATATGACCCCAAAGCAGATACATGACCATAAGCATTTTACTACCATACAGAGAGGACAAGATTGAAATTGCACAACAGTCTTTTCCTGCAAGCCCAAGGTTTATTTCTTCTTCCAAAAATAAAATTGAAACGTACCAGGGGTGTAGGTTAATTGGGGGTAAGCTGAAATGGTCTTTTATTGTGCTCTATGCCTATATATTTTTAAAATTTATCAAAATTTTAATTTAAAAACTCCATTTTGATATTATCATTGAATGAAAGATCCAAAGCTTTCCAGGATGTCAAATTCAACAGCTCATAAAACTGTTTGTCGTCACCAACATGCCAATATATTCTCATTCTTCCAAATGCAAGACTCTTCTCTTTGTTATATAAACCACCAACATGAATGATCATCTAAAACAATGAGACTATAACTCCCAAAAGCTAATCATGACTAAACCCATCCATCCCTGACCCCTTGTGGTCCCAATTTCCTCCAATCCACTCTTTCCTCTTTTATTCCTTTCTTGTCTATGACCCATACACTTTACCCAACAAGTTGGTCTATGAAAAGTAGAACTCTGTTTTTGCCTTTATGATGGCCTATATAATTACATAATGAGATACAAAACCCCCATGAAGAGGACAAATCTGCCCTTTCTTGCTAAATTGGCCTATTGGCATTCTGTAATTCATGAAATGGCAACACTCAAACATCTTGGTGACAACACTTAATGGTCTGTCACCTTTTTAAAAAAAAATCATGCTTGCTTTTCTACTATTAAACATCCACAGAAGCCTATTTTACTGGGCCTTTAAAACATTACAAAATAGGCAATGAGAATGAACAAAAAATATTTGACATTGATAATAGACTCGAAACCCTAACCCTTGAGACGTTGTGGGTCTCCTTTGAGTGATCAGGCTGCCTCCCGTATCCCAAAGATGTGTCTGCGGTTTAACAGATCATACTGCCCATGATGTAGCCAAGTGCAAAAGAATCAAAACAATGATAGACACATGAAAGAAAATACATTGCAGAGCTACTGAGAATAAGAAGAAGGGGAATGGGATTTTTGGGATTGGTCTGATGGCAGCCAACATGGATTCAACGGGCAGAAATAGGTATACAATATGTAACCTATATCACAAGAATGTGGTTTGGCCAATGGAGGAAATTTTAAGATATTTCTTAAAAGGATAAATAGCAGAGAAATTGAGGTCTAGGAGATTCTATCCCTAGCACAATTGATATGTGCTAGAAGATAGACCATCTTTGGATAACTGATCTTGAAGTGCTATTAAGAATGCATGAAGCCCCACTATTCTACTTTCTGGCCATGTTTGGCCTGCTAACGCACGGAGGATCTTTGATATTCCCAGCAGCATCAACGTGTACTATTAACACAAATGGTCTATGTTCATGATACTTTTGCACAGCTTAAGAGAATCAAGTGTTGGAGGGGGGGGTTCCACATTCCACACTCTGACACCTCAATAACCAATCTCCATCATGTCCCCTCTTCTTCCAACCCTGAATAACTCCCAAAAGCTAATCATGACTTGTGGTCCCAATTTCCTCCAATCCACTCTTTCCTCTTTTATTCCTTTCTTGTCTATGACCCATACACTTTACCCAACAAGTTGGTCTATGAAAAGTAGGCAGTGCAGTCGCACAGCTAGTCGAGCCACTGCCACAGATCAGAATTCCACCCTGACCAGGGATGCTTTGTGTGGAGGTTGTACACTCTCTCTGCGACAGTGTGGGAATCTTCCAGCTCCCTCCTGGCTCTTTCCACATCCCAAAAATGTGTAGTTTGGAAGGTTAATGGGCCACTGTAAATTGTTAAGTATAAGTGGGTGTAAATGTGGATTGCCAACATGAACTTGGTGAGCTGAAGGATCTTTACCTATGATTCTACAACTTCCTTGCTTTTGTACCCTAAATTGGACCAGCTGGAAAGTGGATGTTAGCTTGCCAATGCTCTATTATGGCTTCATAACTGCTGTGAAACTCTTTAAAATGCCTCCCACCACTGCAAAGCAGCTTTAATTACGGAGCTTGAGGCTTGAGTGCAATCACAATTTGCAGCGACAAGACCCTGAAAAATAAAATTTGTCAAATTTTCATGTCTTTTCAGATGATGAATGATTTCTGTGTTGGAGTATTTCATGGAGCCAATTTCAGTGCTCATTGGGGTAAATCTTCATGTAATTTCCCCACGGTCTTCTCCGGAGCCCACAACTTGTGCAAATAGGGTGCAACCAATGATTCAGAAAGGATGAGTGTAACTTCTTTCCTAGTTGACTGGAAGGAAGGGAAGGGAGTGCAGGTAATGAGTGAACACAGCTGAAAAAGTAACGTGAGTATAGAGAGCCACAGCTTTCAACCCAGTGCAGTGCGTGCACGAAATTTGTACCACCTCGTCATCAAGATTTCAGTGACCAGCCAGCACAAATTGGGCTGTGCATGGTCTTGGTACATCATCCCAGAGCATGATTTTAGTGAGGGCTCAGCAGTTCACAAACAACAGGAAAGCGGGATTACAGGCACTGGTTCTCAAGGAGAGGTCACGCATTACGCGGTAGAGGACACTGATGAAATTTTAGATGGCACTTAACCATTAGATTGAGCGAGCCTGCAGCCGGAGGCTGAGAAATCATAATTAAATGCTCAGTATATGGGTAGGTTATTCGGACATTGTGCTTGCAGTGTTCAGGAGTGCGAGCAGGGTCTAATTCTGCTTTTCACAAAGCCTTGTACAGTGCTTGGAGCCCATTCTTCCCATTTTGGCTGCTCATTCAATGGACTCTCCAACCCTGCTATGCCACAGGTTCGAGTGCCGAACAGGCAGAAGTATCATATTGCCTGTGTGCTGGAATGGAAGCTCAGACTGTTACCACCTCAGCTCCCAACATCAGTGTTGCTGCATTGTTTTCTAACAGATTACTCTCCCCTTGAGGAGTGGTGGTGTTTCCAAGGAGTACAGGTCTACTATCTTCATGATGGATGATCGACAGCATAACTGTTCCCTGTCCTCGTTGCCAGCTTGCCAAGAATGCTAGCACTGCTGCTAATAAGGGGCAGTCTGGATCCAGGCTTCTTCTAGGCCTAAATCTCTTCACCAAATTCTATTCTAGTTCACCGTATACTGACTGTTCTCCCACACTCTGGCTGAAGCCATGATTAGATGTAGTAGTTAGGGAGTCCAAGGGACTTCTAAATACATGGATGCCAGAATATTAACCAGCCTCAGAGAAACAGAGGATATTCCAAATTGTGAAACCTAACAACAAGTACCTCCATTTGTCAAGCATGTTTAACACTGCATTAATCTACTGAAGCACTTTACAGGAGTAGGTGATGCCAAAACACTATGTTTTCTTGTTCGAGTCCATTTTTCACCACAATAGCAGAGAAGGCAAGTCTAGTATACATTGCTTATCTTCCCTTTTAGGTCTGAAGTCCCCCAACTGCTTTAGGCCTTCTGATGAAGGCAGATCGACTGGTTAAGAAGGGAATTCCAGGATTTGGGCATGAATATTTTGCTGGTTCTCCCCCTTGAGCAAGTCAGGATGGTGCACGTCTTAGAGGGGCGGTATTCCCAGGAGAATTACGTCCTTGCCCTGAGGTTATGGGTTTACAGGTTGCTGTCAGGGTGGCCTGATGTTGATGGTTCATGCTGCAACCATTATGCACCAGCAATAGAGGAAAGAAATATAGAGGATGGTGGACAGAATGTCAATCAAGTGTCCTGCTTTTATCCTGGATAGTGTCGAGCTCATTGAATGTAGCGCACTTGAACATGTGCGGATAAGGAGAGGATACTGTTCCACCACGCTCCTTGTGTTTGCCTTGAAACTGGTAGAAAGACTTTGAAGTGTCGGGTTAGTTACTTACAGATGGATGGCCATCCTCCCACAGGCTCTCATGGATGGAATATTTATGTCGTTGGTCCAGTTGAATTTCAGGTCAATGGTGATTCTCAACATGTTGATAGCAGGAAGTTTAAGTGATGGTAGGCCATCACAACAGCATTTGTTGAGGAAGTGGAATTGAGCATTGCACAAACATCAGTACGCCTTCCTTTAAATTTAGACGCACAACATGGTAACAGGCCCTTCTGGCCCACAAGCCTGTGCTGTCCAATTACACCCAATTGACCTACAACAACCCCTGTACATTTTTGAACAGTGGGAGGAAACTAAAACGCCCAGAGGAAACCCATGCAAACATGGGAAGAACATACAAACTCCATGCAGACAGCACCGGATACGAACCCCAGTTTGCTGGCACTGCAACAGCACTGTACTAACCGCTATGTGAACCGTACTGCCCAAAGTAGGATGGAAGGGCACACTAAAGAAGGAGCTGGTTGGGTCCAGGTCCATGGCTTGAAAAACTCCTGTTGTGGTGCTCTTGGTCTGGGATGAATTGCCTTCAAATCCACAACATCTGGATATCATTCAAGCAACTGGAGTGTTTTCCCCATCATGCTCACAGACTTTCTGCCTTACCAGGGTCCTTCAAAGCCACCTTGATACAATCATTCAGCTCAGCAGTGTAATTCAGCTATTTACTTAAAGTTGGACCAAGCTTGTGAGAAGGCTTGGGGTGGCCTGGTTAGCGAAGCAGGTGGCACAACACTGTTTCAACGCCAGCAACCGGGGCTTGAATCCAGTGCTTTCTTTAATGAGTTTGTAAGTTCTCCCTGTGTTTGCATGGATTTCCTCTACGTGTTCCAGTTTCCTACCACCATTCAAAACATACCAGGGTAGTGGGTCATATGGGGGTAATTGGACAGTACCGGCTTGTGAGCCAAAAGGGCCTGTTACCATATTATATGTCTAAATTAAGGCCCAGAGCCACATGATCCTGGCAATACAGCAAGTACTGTACTAGATGGCAATGTTTGACAATTCCTTCAACCATCTCCTTGCTGAAGACTGAGGATAGCCTGGATGAGTGGTAATTAGCGGAACATTGCTGGCCATTGTCAGTATCAAAACAATACAGGAACAACTTGATTAGCGGTACAACTAGTTTTAGTGTTTAAGATTTCAATTCAACAGCCGGGATATTATATAGTCACGTGGATTCAATCCACATGAGGAGATTGGAGCACAAGGACAAATGATTAGTTAAAAGGATAGGTTTTAAACAGAATCTGCGAGAATGGAAGAATGACAGAGAGATACAGAGAAGTTTTAGAAGATGAATTCCAGAGTTCAGACCCCAAGTAGCTATTGTCTCAGTTATCAGCAACAGGATGATTAAATTTCAGCCAGAGATGGAACTCCGATATCCTACTCATCATAATGCAAAGACACAAGTTCAAGACCACTCAAGAATGTAAAAAGTTCAAGGCTCCTTTATATTGTCACATGATAATACACTAAAAATATAACATACATCATGTTCTTTCACTTTCCCCTGTTGTACAGTGGACAAAGAGTCACCATAAGTAGTTCCTGCCCTTAAAAATAGAAATGAGAATTTTAAAATTGAAAAGTTACTTTCAAGGAGGAGGAATTACTCGGATAATAGGTCAACGTAAGCTAGTGGGAGTTTCGGTGAAGCAAAACATTTTGAAAACCATAATTTACAGGAAGCAATACAAAGGATGTTATTGGAATGATTAAGTCGAGACATAACCAAGGCATGTTTGAAGACTTCAGCAACTTGGTGAAAGTGAGGCAGAGGTTGGTGGAGATCATACAAATCAGAAAGCCAGAACTTGGGGACTGTGTGCACCTTCTTCCTAGGATTGCGTGGATTCTTCCGGGTGCTCCAATTTCCACCCGCATCACAAGGATGTACAGTTTGTTAATTAGGTAGCGGCTGTAAAATTGTTCCAAGTGCACCACCAAATGGTCGAAACAGGGGGAGTTGTGGAACATGAAGAGAGAATAAAAATGGGATTAATGTAGGATAAGCGTAAACGGATAGTTGGTGGTGAATATGAATTTGGTGTGCTGAAGAGCCTGTTTCCAGGTGATATCTCCTTATGACTGAGGTTGGACAATACTGCCTTACATAATGGCACAAATGCAAAGATCAAAATTCAACTGGACCATTATGACAATGTTTACAAACTGTCTGGCTCAGGTTCTGTTACTGTTATAGAGGAGTGGAATTAATGGTTAGAAAGTAGTGTTTGCAACATTGCCTGAAGATAATGTCTCAAGAAAGTTTATTTGATTTACAAATGAATGTCAAAAAAGCAGATTAGCATATCAAAGGCAGCCGAAGGTAAGAAAGAGTCTGGTGAAGTAGAGCTATATCTCGTCAATGCATACATGTGAACTTTTAATCCTCTGCTATGGAATACATGATAGTGATAGTTTATAGATAAGAAATGGGTGGGGGGGAGGGCGACAGACGGAGGTTTTGATAAGTACATGATGCAAAAAGGGAAGGTAGAGAATCCACTACTGATAGTTCTTTGGTTATGACAAGATGGTGGATGACTGGATGACAGTAGAAAAGCAATGCAGAATGTTCAATCACGTCTAAAACTGTAAAGCTCCTCATCTCTCCCCCCCCCCCCCACCACAATCGATGTGATCTACTGCCATCGTTGTCTGAAGAGAGTTCGCAAAATCATTGAGGACCCCTTCCACCTTGCAAACAGCATCTTTCAGCTGCTCTTGTCAGGGATGAGATCCAGGAGTATCAGAGCTAGCACCACCAGGCTGAGGAACAGCTTCTTCCCATTAGAATGCTGAAAAACCAAAGAAACTCCTCACCTACGTATAAAAGAATGTTTATTTATTTATATAGATAAAATTCTTGCCCTTTCTGTGTGTGAGTTATGTCTGGATGTGTGTCTGCATGTTTTTCACTGAGGACCAGAGAACACTGCTTCGTCAAGTTGCACAATCAGATGACAATGACTTGAATGAGTTGAGAAAGAGAAGGAAGGCAAGATGTCGTTTTACAAACACATTGGATATTGTGAGTAACTTTGATCAAAATATCTTAGGTACTTTAGCAAACAGGATTGGAAGATTCTGAAAAAGCGATTCCAGTAGGATGGGCATAAATTCACAATGCATTCAAGAAAATTAAAGAGGAACAAAAGGGATGGAGATGAGACATTCGTTTCCAAGAAATAAGGGGTCAAAGATTGATTCTTGAAGACAGGTGGTGAACAGAGATTTGAAGGAAAGGAAGTCAGTTCTCGAGGTGGGAAAAGGGTGAACAAGGTCAACTGTCCTGCAGGCCTGGAAGGAAATTTTAATTCTCAGAGATTTATTTAAGGACTTTCATTTTGCACGTTATTTATTATTGAATATTTATTTTCTGTATTGCACAGTTTGCTTGGACTTCCTTCTTGTTTACATTTCTCTCTTTTCAATGCAAATCTTTTCTTGACTACAGCTCTTTTTTACACTACTGATGTCGAAATTCTGCATGGCCTGCAGGGTTGTATGTGATGTCATGTATGCATTCTGATAGTAAATCTGAATTTTAATTGTTCGTAGTTTGTGGGGCCTAAGATTGAGAAAGCAGAAAGTGGATCTCAGAGACAAGTTGTGGTTCCAGAAGGCAAGAGGCGAGATGGGAAAAATGAGAAACGCTGAGTTTCGGACTTTGGCGTCCGACAACAGGGGATGTTTAGCCAGCTGGTCTGGGGGAGAGAGCAGAGGTGGTGCTGGTGGGATGATGGGGATGGTTTATCTGAATGATAAACATCCACAAGCTTATCTCATTTGCTACTGGAGCTGAGGGCAGATGTTGCAGCAAAGATGGATTTAAGTCAGTTTCCAGTGCAGAAAATAAAGCCAACAATCTGTAGGCACATTATACATCCTGACTACAAGGCGTTTATAAATGTTTAAGATGTCTAAATTTAGACAGACAGCACAATAACAGGCACTTCCGGCCATGAGCCAGTGTTGCCCAAATACCCCAATTATTCTACAATCCCCATATGTTTTGAAGGATGGGGGGGGCGGGGGAACTAGAGTGCTAGGAGGTGTTATGGTGTCTATATAGCGCATGCTCATGGCAGGGGGGAGGACAACACATATAGTTGAGGGCAATCACTAAAATAAAAGAGAACAATGATGTGGCTGCCTTTGTTCTAGCTGCAAAGCCAAAGAGCAGGCCCTTGGGTCCACCTTGTCCATGATTATCAAGTACTCATCTATGCTAATTCCCTTCTATGTCTTTGTGATTCGTCCTCATCTTGTTAATGCTGTGAGAGCCCCTGCCTCCAGCATCCATTCCTGCAAGAGGTTTCTTGAGAAAAGAGTGCCTGTTCCACAAAGTAGGATCGCAACAGAATTCCTTGTGGGCTTGATACAGAAGCCCTCTCCTCAGTCTCCAGACTCCTTTCTGCCAAATCGAGGCACTACTCCTGTCACAGCTTTTCACGCTCCCCTGGCAATCAAATTTGCAAAACTTTTCCCACCAGCCTGAGCCCAATAAAAAGTTTATCTTCTTGTGCAAAAAAAAGCAAATTACCAAGAGGAACTCCACAGTTCAGGCCGAGTTCCTCCACCAGTTTGTGTTTTTGCTCAAGATAACAGCATCTGCAGTCTCGAATCTCTGAATCCCCCCCCCCTCCAACCTGTGCGAAGGGCCTTGTTCAACGAGTACTAAAATAATCCACAAACAATTAGACACATCTGTGCAAATGCCTGCCCCTTTTTGTTTGTAGATCATTACTGAATCTATCAGGCAATTCTAATTTTAGTTATGATTTCAGTAACAACCAAAATTCATCTCAGCTAATAAATTTGATTTGGAGTTTCAAATCTCGTCTAGTATCTTAACAAAGCTGGGTTATGAAAGAGTCAAGAAATATAGTCAGCCTTACAATTCATTGTTAAACAACCCAATGACATGGATTTGCCCATGGCTATAAAGTCCATTTATTGATAAACATTATTTAGCATCAATTCCTCCGGATGGTTTCAAACTTGACGAATGTCATTTCTCATTAATAGCTGACAGGACTTTTTTTAAAATAAAAAGTGTTCTCACTATAATATGGTGCTTAAATTAACTTAAGCTTCCACTTGTGGGTGAGACCAGAATTAAGGGGCATTTAGCATTTAATCAAGACAATTGTTAATAATTCCAGTAGGAGTTTTAGGAGAAACTTAAAGGCTGTCTGGAATGCAGAACTCATGAGCGAGTGAGTTGAAGGGTCAATGGAAGCAGCAGCAAAATCAACAAATGACGTGGACAATAGAAACTGCAGATGCAGTTTGATACTGGGCTCAAGTCAATAATCAAATGGAGCCAATAAGATGACTACGTGATAAGCTGACATCGCACAAAACGGATTTCTTGTAAACAATATAAATGGTGAAGGGATTTCAAACAGAGAAAATTAGGCTTAAATCATGTCGTCTAACATGAAAGAGATGAGTTTAAAGTCTACCCATAAGTAAATTTTATGCACGCAATGATGCAGACTTTAGCCTCAAATTGGAAACACAAAAAACATCATGTGCCTCCCACAACACTGAGATAGAACCATACAATATTGCCTCTCGCCACAGGGCAAAGTGATTAATCTCCAGTCCAGGCAAATCAGTCAGTAGGGCAGGTTGGAAAACAACTAATGCTGAACAGGAATAGAAAATAAGCCATGCACTGTACGTCTACAGGAAAATCTCAACCTGCTATTAGCTGGTGATTGTCATGGAGCCATTTAGCTGAACAAGCATCGTTAAATGATTATGCTTGAAATCAGATCAAACAATAGATTTATGTCCCACATTAAAGAAAAGAACAAAATTTCAGGTATCAGCACATCTGTTTCTCGACTCCAGCACTTACTTTCCTTTCATCTAATATTTTGTTTCTCCTCCTTTCACCACATTCGATCACTATTTCATAATTTATTCAGTTACCTCTCTATTTGAACACTTGTTCACTTCCATTCCATCACAATGTTCGTTGTTCCCCTCCCCACTTTGTCTGCCTCTTAAAATGGGACTTTACAAAATTTACAGTATAAATTAAACTGAGTAAATTATTCCAGAATATTCATAATATATTTTATGCATGTATGCGATTATTTTGTGCTGTGAGAGAAATGCATCATGTGTTTGCTCCGTGGTCTGGAAAAACACTGTTCCTTGTGGTTGTCTATGTACAATCAGATGATAATAAACTTGAACTTGAAACCTATTTTATCTGTAATTTTTTTCACAGCTCATTGACTTGATTTGTTTCTCTCCACCCCCACCCCACCCCACCCCCTTGCTCAACAACCCACTGAGTTCTTCCAGCATTTTACATTTTAATTTCAGATTTCCAGTATCCACAGTATTTTGGTTTTGAAAAACAAGCCAGATATTCAATGATAGCTCAGGAAAAAGGTGATTGATTCTTTTCCTTTCTATATTGTAAAGCAACTCTCCACTACAGCTTCAGTTTCTGATACTTGGTGCACTGGACATCAGGCATGAAGTGGTCTGGGGACCAAGAGAACAGGGGTTGTGGTGAAGCAGGAAGCCATCAGCACGTACATGAAAAACGCTATTGAGTCCAAGGATGACTTTAGCATAAGCAAGCTCAGTAAAAAACATGGTGGGTTGGTTGGTTAATTGGGTAGCATGAACATCATGGGCTGGAAGGGTCTTCTAACATGCTGTATCCTTAATTTTTTTTTTTAAATGAAGCCAAATCCTGCTTCTATTTCACGTACCCTTGAACCAGCGCTGCACAAGATCATTGACTTTACCCAACCACCTTAGTTTTCCCATTGTACAAGATTCAATTGTGTTCAAGGCTGAGCCAGAATTATTCAGCATATTCACTCCTCTCCGGGGTAGAGAATTCCAAAGATACTCAATCTTTGGACAATAAGTTCCTCCTTGTAAATGGATGATGTTTTATCCTGAGACTATACTTGGTCATTGTAGATTCCTCATTGTTGTCAAGAAACACAGGGAGAGCTCAGAGAGTTCCCCAAATTCCTGCAGTCATGGTGAAAGAACAGGAACACAATAATAGTCAATATCAGACCATGCTACTTACAAGCCAATTGGCAATTACCTCCCTAATTTCTAACAAAATGCCCGATATTTTGCCTCATTATCTTCCCTCAATTCCCAAACAGGATTGAAAATTGTCAAGGTTGAATTATTGTTGTCTATGACACAATGTCCATGTAGCACCGTGTGAAGTAATATTCTCAGTATTGGAAAGGAACTGGTACTGTTTACAATAAACTTATTTGGTGTTATTTAGTCACAAAGAGATTACATAATATGCAGTCTCTGGCTACAAATTGTAGCAACAGCTGCTGCATTTAGCACCTAATCATCACAGAAGTCTTGTCTCAACTCACACCCTATCTGTGAGGCTCAAAGTTTCTTAACGTGCCAAAAAAACACCCAGAGATCAGAATCCATTTGGATTCTGAAGAAGGCGATATCCTCCTCTTCAACCATCTTCACCCAGGACAAGGACTTCCACGGAAGATCATCAGATGTCCTTCTTCAAACGCACAGAGGGTTTCCCTCTACCACCATCAACTCAGCCCCCCACCTGCATATTCTCCAATACTCGCACATCTGCCCTGGCCTCCTCTGCTCCCACACGCAACCAGGATTCCTCTTGTCCTCACCAACCACCCCACCAGCTTCCACATCCTCCTCCGCCATTTCTGTCACCTACTGCGTGATCCCACCACTAGACACAAATTCCCCTCTCCACCCTCCCCACCATTTGTCCCCTTGGTACCCACCTCTGTGACCGCAGGAGATGTTCCACTTGTGCCATCACCACCATTCAGGGCCCCAAACAGTCCTTCCAAGTGAAGCAACATTTCACTTGTGAATCTGCAGGAGTCATCTACTGCATCCAGTGTTCCCGTTGTGGTCTCCTCTAGACTGGGAGATCGCTTTGTTGAGCACCTCGACTGTCCACTGCAATAGCGTGGATCTCCCAGTGGCTATCCATTTCAATTCTCCATCATGTTCCCTGCTGACATGTCTGCCCTTCGTCTAATGCACTGCCAGACTGAGACCTCTCAAAAATTAGAGGAACAACACCTCATCTTGCAACTTGGAATCCTCCAACCGGAGAGCATTAATATAAACCTCTCTGGCTTTTATTAAAACCATCCCCCTCACTTCTTCCCCTATCGCTTCTTTTTCTCTCTTATTTCCCTGTCTCCTTTCACACAGACAATCAATTCATTCTCACCTCATCATATCCAGTTAATGCCTTTTGTTGGTCTGGATTCCTCCGCCAGCCGACACTGTATATTGTCAGGTTTCCTGCTTTTGGCTCATTCTGTTTATTCCTTGAAGAAGGACTCAGGCCCAAAATGTCAGCAATGTATCTTTGTCTCCTATGGATGCTAAAGGACCAGCTGAGTTCCTCCAGCATCTTGCTGTGTTTTTACTACAATCACAGCATCTTCAACTTTAGAGTTTCGCCCAGATTCCATGCGGCAGAACGATCAGCCTTCATAGTTCTTACTGAATGACAATCTGTAGGTAAAACTCCATGGAGCATGGAAAAACATGGGAAAAGAAACCCGGTGAGTTTTTCAAACATCTCGCAATAAAATGGGGGGCCAGAAGTCAAATTATTGGGAATTTAAAACAATAGGATAGCCGAATATTGTAATTTTACTACATATTACATTCACCAAAAACTGGAGAGCAAATTGCTGTCCTTTGATCTCGACCACTCTTGTGCCATGCCATTGGAGACCATCTTCGATGCAATAAAAATATTTGATCTCGACCACTCTTGTGCCATGCCATTAGAGACCATCTTCTGTGCAATGAAAATATTTCTACTGTAGTCAATTATTGAATAATTGGCATCTAACATACTTCTATATCGATTTCATATTAATTTAATTTACACATTAAATTAAAGGGCTCCGATAGCTCAGTGGTTAGAGCACTGGTCTTGTAAACCAGCGGGGTCGCGCTTTCGTTCCTCGCTGGGGCCTCATTTCTGTGAAGGGTGCTGGACAAAGTGGCATCTCTCGGTCTTCCTTACGGTAGACAAAGTTAAAGAATTTCATGTTTGTTAAATTCTAAATGTAGTATTACGTGACATACAGCGCTGTAACAGGCCCTTCCGGCACACAATTCCATGCCACCCAAATACCCCAATTAACCCAGTATATTTTGAAGGGTTGGAGGAAACCAAAGCACCCGAAGGAAACCCAGGTAGGCATGGGGAGAACAGACAAACTCCTTTCAGACAGGGTTGAATAAGAACCCAGGTTATGGGCGCGATAATAGCAGTGTGGTAATCATTAGTAGTGCATATATTAGAAATCAAAACTTAAATATTCATTTTCGTGGCTTCATATTAAAGGTCATAAAGAATCAGCAAACATACAATTTAAAATAAGCATAATGGAAAGAGGATACGGGAGAATCTTCTTTGGCTTGGCTTCGTGGACGAAGATTTATGGAGGGGGTAAATGTCCACGTCAGCTGCAGGCTCGTTTGTGGCTGACAAGTCCGATGAGGGACAGGCAGACATGGTTGCAGCGGTTGCAGGGGAAAATTGGTGGGTTGGGGTTGGGTGTTGGGTTTTTCCTCCTTTGCCTTTTGTCAGGAAGAATAGCAGCTACTTAAATGTACCCAGAGGAAGCCAGTTAAAATCATAATGATTGCTTGGGATTTTGAATGCAAATAAAAATGTAAATTTAATGGAAAACTGCAATTGGTCAAAAAGAGTGCGCCCAAAAATCAAAACTGGTACACAAAAATCTTCAGAGGGAAGCCTCACCAAGCATTGCCTATGGATCTCGTTCATCAAAGCTACATTGGCCTAGAAATTCAGACAAAAACACCGTTTTCTTTTTGCTCTGAGTGAAATGACAAATTATGACAAATTATGTTGGATCACAGAGAATATTCGGTACTGCAAGAAGTCTTCTTCTTGGTTAGTCCCTTGAGATCAGGAATAACTGGCTTCCACTTGATTTCTGTGGGCTGTAAGGTGACAAATGAGACCAATGTGAGAATCACAGACTGTTCAGGGACTGTGCGTCTGACTGGAGGGGAGGATGGATGGCCATTACTTTCCTTTGTCATGCATGCTTTCCAAATGCTCTCAAGGTTGTCAGTGCCTTTCTGAATGCTCTTTCTTCACTTTGAGAAGTAATTTAGCTGGGATGCACAGAAATCAGAGGATGTTGTATTCATTCCCAAACAGGGTTTGTAACGATCCTTGAACCTTTTCTTGGTCACTCAAGACGGTGCTGGGAACAAAGAGTTTGTTTTATGAGCCTGGTATCAGGGGTACGAACACTGTGACATGCTCAACAGAACCAACTGCATGCAATTTGTCCTCAGTGCTGAGGAAGTTGGCTTGGGAGAGAAGCTGCTGTAAGCTTGGAGCATTAGTGGCAATACATTGGACAGAATTAAGATGCCTGCTGCAAATAATACTAGACAACAAATTTTTTTTCAAGAGGTTTGCTTCCTGAAATAAAATTGGGAATTATGACGAACAACTTCAAGCTGAACACAAAGAAGATTTCAGATTTGCTGTAGCAAGTTGGAGAAATATCAACTTTTATTGAATTTAGCATGTTTAATTGCATAATGATGCTGACACATGGCGTCAGATCAACTGACCTAAAGATGTTTTGACACTGATTTTCATTTGTACTCAACATCTGGTGCCTTTTGTGTCATTGTCCAACAATTGTTGGCCTGCATCGACAGTTTCTAGTTGCCCTGATACTGCTTTTCCATGGTCACAATGACCTGGTGAAACCTTTCACCATGTTGGGTCAAGTATCTCTTTTACACAGCAATCCCACTTAATTGGCATATGAACGACCTATCTTTAAAGCCAGCTCGAGTCTTTAACACTGAACCAAGAAAAGCCGGGTCTGTGCACCTTTTAGACAGGAGCCAATATGAAGTGCATCAGCTCTGATACTATCTACCTTGGCGGGTAATACCTGCGTTTGTTGCATTAACACAGGTAAGCAAAGTGGTTAAAAGGTTGTTAATTCCTATCTTTTAACAGCTGTATAAAAGGGGTAAATGAGGGCACCAAGATGAGCAGGGAAGAAATCCAAGTGTGAATGCAGAAAATGAATTTTCAATGACATGTTGTACTTCATGGTTTTGTATACTTGAAGCATGTTAAAAATATGACAGGAAATCACAAAAATATCTAAAAAAAAACAGTATAGGAACATTTTAAGGTGATTTTCATGATTAGTAGCCCAAAATCAAATATACCCAAGGTGTTCAGGAAGCTAAATCTTCATTGACCAGTGTAATCCAAGTTTCAGAAACATATGTACCAGATGCTGTGCAAAGACATATGGGAACAGAAAACTTTTTTTTTAAAATGTAAAACAAGAGACTACACGTTTTAAAAAATATTTGTTTTAAAATTTTTCACACATGTAGTAATCAAAGATCTATAATAAGTTTTTTTAAAAAAGCATATGAAAGCTACATACATGATGGTTTCACCCCATCCCAAAATCCCCTCCCTCCCAACCCCCCACCCCACTCAAGAAAAGTATATATCGGGATATAAACTGAATTTAAATAAAAGTGAATTATTCCCTTTTAATGGATGGGTCCCTATTTATGATAGTTTACCTTTTAAAATAGCTAGAGACCATTTTATATATTTAGGGATTAAGATTACTAAAAAACAAAGATTTGTTTAGGACTAATTTTTTCCCTCTATTGGACCTGATCGGCAGTTTACTTACCAATTGGTCACCATTATCCCTATCCATGATAGGCCGAATTAATGCTATTAAGATGATGATCTTACCTAAATTTTTTATATATATTCCAAGCTATACCTATTTTTGTTCCTAAATCTTTTTTTGATAAGGTCGATTCTAAATTGTCCTCGTATATCTGGCAAAACAAGAATCCTAGATTGGGGAAAAAATATTTACAGAAATCTAAACTAGAGGGAGGGTTGGCATTACCCAACTTTAGAATTTAATACTGGGCAATTAATATTAGTTATTTAAGGTATTGGTTGAATTATTCAGAATTATCTCTAAATCCTCATTGGGTAAATTTAGAAATTAAACCGATACAAAATTTTTCAATTAGCTCTATTTTGGGAGCTGCTCTCCCTTTTACTCTTACTAAATTATATAAACAAATTGATAATCCAATGGCTAAACATACATTACGTATATGGTTTCAATTCCGGAGATTTTTTGGCCTAAGTCATTTTATCTTGGAAACTCCTATTGTACTAAATTTCCTTTTTCATCCCTCTCTAATTGATCAAGCTTATTTACTCTGGAAAGTTAAAGGTATAACATGCTTTTCGGATTTATTCTTGGATAACTCTTTCATGTCATTTGAACAATTATCCATGAAATATGATTTACCTCGATCTCATTTCTTTCGATATTTGCAGATTAGGAGTTTCTTAGTTTCGACTTTACCCTCTTTTCCCAATCGGGAGACTACGACTGTTTTAGAGGATATACTATATTCAAAATTCCCTCCAAAAGGTGTGATATCTAAATTATATAATATAATTACAAAAATAAATTCTGGGACTTTTGAAAAGTTTAAAAATGATTGGGAAAGAGAACTCAACCTTCATATTTCTAATGAAAATTGGAATAAAATTCTGCGACTGGTAAACTCTTCTTCTCTATGTGCAAAACATTCACTAATACAGTTTAAAGTTGTTCATAGAGCTCATATGTCTAAAGATAAACTCCATCGCTTTTATTCTCATATCGATCCTATATGTGATAAATGTCAATTGGAAATAGCTTCCCTTACACATATGTTTTGGTCCTGTCCCTCTTTACAGAATTATTGGAAGGAAATTTTTTCCATTATATCTACTGTTTTGAATATTGATTTACAACCACATCCCATTACTGCAATTTTTGGATTACCTATGATAGATTTGACTTATTTATCTCTTCCTGCGGATCGTATGATTGCTTTTCTTACACTAATGGCTAGAAGATCTATACTATTAAATTGGAAAGAGGTAAATCCTCCCTCTGTTTTCCAATGGTTTACCCAAACTATACTATGTTTAAATTCAGAGAAAATTAGAAACTCTGTCTATGAATCCCCTTCTAAGTTTGAGTTAACCTGGCGACCATTTATTCAATATTTTCATTTGTGGTGAGTTGATCTGGCTCTGTTTTCTTTCTATGATTATGTATGATAATTGGGCTGTAAGATGAGATTGGAGTGATCAGCGTGGTTTAGCTATATCTGTAGGTTTTTTTTTAAGTTTTTTTTAATTCAGATTTGTTTTTTTCTTCTTTTTTGGGTTTTTTTTCTCTTTTTTCATATATTGTTATTAATTATATCTTTTTTTTTTAGAGATAGTTCACACCCTAAACTGATCAAAAATTTTTTTTAATGATATATTTTTATTCTGTAATATTATTGTTTAATATCTCTGTATTAATTCATTACTTACTATGTATTTTTTTATATCTCTTTGAACTGTATGTGTTTATAAATTATAATAATAATAAAAAGATTGAAAAAAAAAGAAAAGTATATAAAGATATAATATAGCTAAACAAGCACAAAAAGAAAGAAGAGTAAGTTTTTGGATTGCACAGAGAAGCGTCATCTATCAAAAATAAATAAATCTTCATTTCCATTCAGAGGAGAATCTCACAGCTCCAGAGGCATAGAAAGGACATTGTTACAAATTTAATCCTAGTATTTGGGTATACAAATTTGCAAAAACATAGTATATTTATTTCTCAAATGATATGCAATTTTTTTCCAACAGGGTACAACTTTGAATTTCTGCATGCCATGCCCAAAGATACATCAGATTTCCAAGTAACTGCAATACATTTCCTCGCCACCGCTAACGCTAGTTTCACAAATTCCAATACCATTACATATCTCCCAGCTGCATCTGTCACCATGTTTTGGATTTTAATTGGAAAGTTCTCTTTTTTTAAAAAAAAAATGAAAATTGTCAAACCTCTTCCCTTAGAATTAAATGAAGATGACATTACATTTTCAACCTAGTCCCTTTTTAATTTCAAATGTTCTTTTTCAGTTAAATGCATCTCTTGAAGAAAGGCCATATCAACTCCCATTTTCTTAATATATGTCAATACTCTTTCTTTTTACATGTCCGTTTAACTCATTCACATTAAAATTTACTAACTTCATTACCTTACTCATCCAAGTACAATGTAGTCATTCCCTCTCCACCACCTCCCCCCACAAGTCTCCTGATTCCAGTAATAGTTCGTGTCAGTGCGCACCTTCTCCAGCAATCGAAAAAGCAAGAAAAATACAGATAAAATTACAAAAAATATAATTAGATACTTATAACTATATTGATAGAAAATCCTCCCCATGTGTTGTTTAAAAAAATACTAACTCCCTCCATTTTGTGGGTTACGACTGAAGTCAGAAAAACACACATAATCCCACAGCGATCAGCACCCACCCCCTCAACTCCCTTGGTACATTTAATAATCAAGATTTAATTAATAAACCACAATTAGAATAGCTTCCCAGTAATCAAAAGAAAAAAGAATAATTCTTCAGTTTCTTCTTTCTCACATACTTCTCCATTTCCAGTGATTATAAAAGTTTAAAAAAAAAATCATCCCATCAAAGATACAATTTCTTCTTGAGGCTGTGTGCTAGGGAGACTCCAAGCAAATTCTCCCTCGAGCAAAGTGAACAAAGAATCTATTTTGGTCTCCCAGGACAAAAATCTTCAAAGTTGCAGGATAACGAAGAACAAATTTATAACCTTTATCAAAGAGAATTTTCTTAGCTCGATTAAACTCTTTCCTTCTCTTCAACATATCCTCACTCAAGTCAATAGAATAAAATTCTATCTCCTTCTCGTATCAATGGGCCTTGTCGTTCCCTCACTCCTTTCAAAGCAAGACATAAAACTTTCTCTCTGACGATAACGTAGAAATGTAATTAATATAGAAGGCAGCCTTTGATTAGGAAGAGGCTTTGGTCTCAGAGCCCAATTAGCTCTTTCAATTTCAATTGGAGTTTCAAAATTATGCGCCCTCCAAAAATTTAGGAATCCAATCTTGAAAGAAACAAATCACATCAGGACCTTCTTGTCCTTCTGGAAGGCCTTCTATTTTAATATTATTTCTTCTGCTGAAATTCTCCAATACATCCTGTACTCTTGTAATTTTCTCATTCATTTTCTCCAACCTCTTCTTCATTTTATTCACAACATCTAACACTTTAGTTTCTTCTTTCATTTCTACCTTCACTTCTTTCACTTCAATTCTTCTTTCATTTCCCCTTTCATTACTTTAAATTGATGCATTATCATTGTGGATAGCTCTTCTACTTTGAATTGTTGAGTAATTTTAATCTCTCCAGTTACCTCTTCTTCTTCATCCTCGGCCACCGATCCTCCTCTGGAGCCCGACTCTTCTTCCTCAGGAGCTGAAGTCGAGGTCCCCGATTTCTGCGTAGTCTGCTGGCTTACTCCCAGTAATGCCTTGGGTTTGGTTGTACAGTGCATGTGCAACTTCTTATGCATGCACGGTTCAGTTCCTTGTTCCTCTCCAACTCCATCCCCCTGTTGCAGCGGATGGGAGACGTCGGCACAGGGCCTTTCAAGAGTCTCACGCGATCGGGAAGCAGCAAAGACAGTAGCTCCATGCTTCACCATTGATTTAGGCCTCAAATCTCTTTTCTTCCCATCGGGCTCCAGACACAACTGTAAGTAGTTTTTCTTTGAAGGCATTAATGATGTGAAGTAGAAGTGTTTAAAAGTACCTTGGTGATATTACTAAAATTAAAACATTACTTAATTAACACTTTTTAAGTAATTTACCAAGGGAGTCAAGAGCCTGCGTGTTGATCCTACAGCATCACATGACGTCCCCAACAAGAGACTACACTGATACATTTTATTTAATGCTCCGCAGTCCCACAAATCTGGATAAAAATCACTGTTTCACCAGTCTGACAATTCCTTTCCTCATCCTTCCAAAAGGAAGCACTCCACTGTGATCATGGGAATTACATTAGATTACTTCGTTGGCAGCTCTTTAATTAAAGTTGAAGTCTTTCATTTGTTTAACAGGGACACCTGTGGTAATCTTTTAGTACACCAGATACATCAAATAGAATAATCTTCATTAACAGAACACTAATTGTTTTATTGAAGTGAACTGTTGAATAATAGTTTAAATATCAAGTTGTTTGATTTAAAAAGAATAATTACACGTTTTCAGCTTTCTGAATGAATGAATATTTTCGGTACATTTTATTACTCAGTAAATTTATTACCAAGTTTATCATTTTAAATAATAGGAAACTTGGGGTTTCTATGTGGATATTGTCTGCGCGGATTTTAGCAAGGCCTTTGACAAGGCTAGTTCAGAAGGTTCGATCACATGGGGTCCAGTCTGAGTTCTTCAAATATATTCAAAATTGGCTTTATGTAAGTAGTGAGAAGGAGGGGAGTTTGTCAGATTAGAGTCTTGAGGGTAAAGAAATGCCAGATGGAATTTAACTTCAATGAGTTTGAAGTGTTGTATTTTGGTAAGGCTAACCAGAGCAAAGCCCTGAGATGTAATGTGGAGCAGGGAGACACGGCAAGGTACATAGGTTGACAAGGTGGTGAAGGTGTTTGGCATTGAGTCATGCTATGGCTGTACAAGACATTGCTGTTAGAATACGGTGTGCAATTCTAGTCACCCAGTGACTGGAAGGATGTCATGAAGCTGGAAAAGGTGCAGAGAAGATTCACAAGGGTATTCCTGGGATTGGACGCCTTGTGTTACAAGGAAAGACTGGGTAGACTGGGACTCTATTCTGGAGCACATGCAGTTGAGAGGTGACCTTATAGAGGAATATAAAATCACAACAGGCACAAGGTGAATGATTACAGACTTTATTCTAGGCTGGAGGAGTCCAAACACGAGATCTTCATAGGTTTAAAGTAAGAGGGGAAACATTTATAAAGGTACCTGACAGGCAATTCCCATCCCGCCCCAACACAGTGTTGTGGTTGTATAGAATGAGGAAGTTGTGAAGGCAGTTACAATTGTGACATTTAAGATATTTTGACAGGTCATTGGATGGGAAAAGTTTGGAGCAGAGTCAAATGAGACTAGCTTAGATGAATAACTTGGATTGTACATTCAAGTTGGTCCAAAGGGTCCTATTTCATTCAGACTCTATTCATGTTAGTTACAAAGCATTTTCTCTGCATGTGTGATTTAGTGCATTAGCTATTTTTAATGTAAAAATAAACTTTCACATACATTTAATGACCTTAGAAAGTGAAAGCACAGGCAGCCAGAGAGCCAAGGGCAGGACCTTACCAGCTGTCAAGACCGTTTGGCAACTTGAGCAGGTGTCTTGCACTGAGGTAGCCACTCGGACCTAACAGTGTGAAAAGACTCCCTATTGACAGCAGCATCTGGGGCCTGCTGGAACAAATCTCCTGCCTAAAGGCAATCATTCAGCAGCTCAGGTGATGGAAGAACTTCCCCAATATCCTCACTTCTTCCCTTTTGCATACCAGTTCTCTTGACTTAAAAGCATCGCTCTGTCAAACTTTTTTTTAAATAACTATCCACCAGCCTTCGGTAATACATGTACTTGGCCCCCCAAATTATTTTCCTTTGTCACTGGTCTCTCACCATTTCAATCTTCCACTGATTTGTCTTTCTTGAACCAAAGCATTTTAATCATCGCATTTCTTTTGCCATAGATTTGCTCATTCATTTAATCCTTTAGTGATGTCCCCTTCCAAAGGCCACTACTTTTCTGCCTCTCACTGTAGCTTCCTTTCTAAATTTCAATGAAGAACCAATGTAAAAAAAAAAGCAGCACCAAGAACTGCTGCAATGCCAGCATTGACGCTGGTGTGGACACAGAAGAGCGGGGAGTGGAGACATAGTGCTGCTCTGCAGGATCCTACTGCCCAGTCCTAATGCCAACAGCTCCATACAGATTTTAAATGGCCTGTTAAAGGAGCTGACAGATTTTTTTTAAAAAAACCTGCAGTCATGGGGTCACAGACCAAGATGGTGGCACCTGTGTTGGGGCAGTGGATCGCGAGGAGTTGCAGACTCCAGAGGAACTGTGGACCGGCACATGGCACCAGAAACAGAGAGAACACCTCTTTTTGAGAAGCAGCCTGGAACATGGCCCTACAGAACAGCGACCATGGCAGTGGACCAGAGGGACTTAGCGGCTGAAGGATCCACACAGGCTGCTGGTGCTGTGTGGTCAAAGAACACACACAGAGGCTGTGGGCTGCTGGTGCCTTGTGGTCAAAGGAAACACACAGGCTGTGGGCTGCTGGAGACTGGTTCATAGGAACCAGGATTTGAGAGGGAGCTGAGGGCAAGAGGGGCTCCCGATGGGCCTCGTGAAAGTTTTCTGATAACATTGGAGGTTTGGATCTGGAGCTTGGGTTGCCAATGGATTGGGCAGGGATATGTGTGGCTGAGCACTGAAATCCCTTGACACTCAGTGTCGCTGAAGGGACCTACTTTTGCTTCCTTTTCTTTTACTGTTGGGGGGGGCCTGGGCAATACTGATGGCAACTGTTTTCCTGATGGCAGGCAAAATGAAATTTCATGTATATTACATATTTTGTATTATTACATGATAATAAAATAAATCTTATTTCTTCACAGTCATGGGATTATTGTGCCCATTTTGATTTTGTGAGCTCTGAGGTGATGCCAAGTTCTTTGCAGGGAAAGCAGGCTTTGCCATGGGATGGGTGTGTAAGGGGAAGAATGGAAAAGGGGATCAGGAGATGTTTGAGAAGGCTGGAATTTTCTTCCTTTCCACAGTTGGCTGCCATCCTCTGCGCCCTCCAAAAGTGTACAATCCAAGTGCTCAGTGCCTTTCCCAGTGCTCCTCTCCCTCCATTCTTTCATTCAGATCCTTGAATGATGAAAAATCTTGGGGAACACTACTTGTTACATTCCACCATTCTTCCATATCTGGTCATGAGGTTGCCTCCAAATCTGTACATTTTCACTTGCGTCAATCTCCACAGTTTACCTGTATGGTTCAGTTCCTTGTTGGAATGCAAAATACTGATGAGGAATCTTGCACTACAACAATTTTTTTTAAAAAAGAGGAGGCAACTCAGCAGAATAAATGCAGGAATCTGACGCAGAATCTTAACAAAAGATGAATGCAAAAAATAAATGCCTCATATTGCCAATTGATTTTTTTTCTCTCTGTTCAATATTTCTGCCAATCCTAACAAACACATTTATCCAAACTGGTTAGAATCAAGAATTCCCAGAGTTGAAGCAAATACGATTAGATGGACCTGTACCAGTAACATCAAGAATCTGCCTTTCCCATTGCACAAAGACACACACCTCCACTTTTCACTCCTTCAGATCACACGAATTTAATGCTCATTGTGTCAAAACAGATCATGTGGTCTTTATCCATGAGGATCTGCTGCAAGCTGCCTTTGGCTATTTCATTCCATACAATTAGCAAACACCAGGAATTTCTGATTTAAACAGTCGGACCTAAATGCAAAGCCAGGCCCTCGAGATTAAAAAAAACCTCTCCTAATCCACTGTACTCCAAATTTGTTGGTCAAGTATTGTTTTGATGCTTTTAACTCCCATCCAACATTTCTCACCCTAGATTTGGCCAGGACAAACACAGAGGCAACTGCAGATATTGTTGAAGGTCACCTTGCAGAATGCCACAAGGAGAATGTTACCGATTGCAACTAAAGGTGCAATATTCATCGCCATTATCTTCACATCTTCAACCTGCTTGGGCTGAGGGGGTGGGCTGCTGGCTGGAGATGGGAAGGAGCAAACGTTTCTTTATGCAGAGTTTGAAAGTCTTTTTGCTTTTGTGCCTAAACCCATGCGACAATGAACAGGGTACAAAAAAATAGCAGGAGAAGCAGGCAGCAGCATTTGTTTAGAAAAACAGAAATTTTATGCTGAATTACAGTAAACAAAATCTTTCCAACATTGTTGGCAAATGACTACGTTTTATATTTATAAGTATAGGTAATTTTAATGCAATATACACACATACTGAGTATATATATATATATATATATATATATATCAAAGAGAGAGAGAAAGATAATTTGTATCTAGACAAAACTGAAATGTCATTAGCCCCAAGGTAAATATATAGGCTCAAAAATTAATTCAATTGATATATACTCAGAACTGCTCATTTTCTCATGTGTACATTAATTTGTGTCATAAATAATATCTGTAAGCATGCAATGATAACTGAAGGTTTGATTCAAAATGTGTTTGCTGCACAAGTATATTGGAAATTCTGTACTCTGCTTTCAGATAGATAGTTATATGTATTACATGCTTTGCAGTAACGCAAATTACAATTTGATCAAGTCAAGACTTACAATAAAACAACAGTATGATTGGTTCAATTATTAAAAACAATGGCTATGTACCATACCTGAACCTCTTGGCTTGTGAATATCTCTTCACTGACTTCACATGCAACTAATACTAACAGTTCCCACTCCATCTTCTGTGCTGGCATTATTCAATGTGCTCAATGTATCTGTGTAGTTTCTCACTCTTGTTTTCTCTCTCTCCCTCCGTAGCATAGGAAAATCAAGCACTAGGTTGCTCGATCAGAACAGAGTTTGGGATGATGCTTCAGAGCACCAGCTAAAATGTAACAAAAACACAAAACACAAGAGAGAGAACGACAAGCTTTTTAAAACAAAAATCAGCTGTGATTGATGATCCAGCTTACAGCCAGCTCAGAGCCGTACTCCATTTGGCTTCAGGAGATAGATGCAGGCACCGAGAACTGAACATAGGATTTAGTCCTGCCAGTGACATCATTGCAGCACTGACCTGGCATGCTAATTAGCTTGCCTTCTCCTTTTATAATTTAGAGGGTGTTCAAATTGTGCAGTAAAAAAAATTAATAAAATAACAATTGCTAAAAAAAATTTCAACATTTCACCAAAATGACAAATTACGCATTTACAGTCATTTCCAATTATTGCCTTCAATTAACACAATCCTGGTTCTATTAAATTCACCATGCACTGCTATGAATTAAAATAATTTCCCATCCTCGGCGTGACAAAAACACATTCTTAAACTCTCCACCCAACAAACCAAGCCTAATTTTACTGCCACAATATTTTACTTTTAATGACCCCTGAGATGACCGAACCTTGTCACCGTATTTCAGCTTATAGAAACATCGGGCACCACTATGCAAAAGAAAACACCTATCAAACAGTAGCTTAGATCAAGAACGAGCAGACAGATTTATTGAACTCCAGACTGCTAAGTAAATGACACAACAGATCAAAAAAGAGATTTATAGCAACTGTGAACTGAGCCATTTCACCTTGAGATGTATAAAGTACACTCCTCAAGCACTAACATTCAATTCCAAACTGCAAAGTCCATAATTAACAAGATGGTGCTTTTTGTTGCTTGTCTTTCCAGTCTTTGGCATGGTGTAAACATCTGATGGTTTCAGAATGACTAAGTACAAGGAGCAAGTCAGTTAAATAATTCTTTTGAAGGCAGACTGGAACAAAGGAAATTAAACACAAGTCGATGCTAATCAAAAACATATTGTGGACAAACACTGGCATGTGAATTTGATGGCGCAGACCCTATCCCACAAACAAATCATCCTGCCTTGACAGAACAATCTGATTATTATTTTCAAAGTGATTTTGTAAAATTACAGTCAAGCAATCAAACAGCTTCACATTTACTGGTTCGGATCCCACTTCCTTTACCTACAATCAGATAAAGCACTGGATACTTGGAATGGAAAGCATCAAAAACGTGGACAATTTCTTCGTGAAGTCAATCATCAGCTAGCATGAAAATCAAAAGGCAAGAACGCTCCTTCACCCATCCACCATTCGATCACCCGAGACCAATGTGGAAGAAAGAAAGTCACCTTGGACTAAACGCCTTGAACTACCAACCACCATCAGAGCAGTTGCTCTGAAAGGAGAGGTGAATAGTGTGGCAGCTGTAAGTCAATGACCATTTGAGTCATGGGTTTGTACTTTCACACTTCAGGAGGTACCATAAATCCCAAAGCTTTGAATGTTTCTGCGAACACACAACAGGTTTGGATGCTGCTCATGGTTTAAACCAGAGGTTCTCAACCTTTTTCTTTCCCCTCACATGCCACTTTAAGTATTCCCTATGCCATCGGTGCTCTGTGATTAGCAAGGGATTGCTTAAAGTGGTATGTGAGTGGGAAGGGAAGGTTGAGAATCTGGACCCAATCGTTACTGAAATATTTTGCTTGAGGAAAATTGTCATTGGCCCATTTCCTTTGGAGTTATGAAACCTTGCACATAACGAGTCAATTAGGTACAAGGGTTAAAATGACTTGAAAACATTTTGCCAGTTTCTAGCAGCTTGCAAAAGTTTGTTGACATTTCTTTGAATGTTTCTATAGTTACAGCCTGTAAGAACAAGGTCTTTTTTTGTGTGTTTAATATAAACAAAGTCGTTAGTTTTGAATTTGCTTTTGTGCTGTTAGAATCAAGAATATGGAGCTAGTCTTTATAATTTCTTTGACCATGTAATTTTGAAAGTATTAACAAATTAATAGTTTATTCATTACCATTTTTATTACCATATATTTTGGCATATAAGACAACTGGTATCCAAGTCAACCCCCATTTTTCAGCCTAATTTTAAGGGTTTATGAAATATCTGGCGTATAAATCATCTCCTATTTTTCGTGCTGTCCAGGCCTCCCAGGAACAACCCAAATTTTTTTTTAAACACCCCAATCGCAAGAAAAAAACTGTACATTTATTAAGTTTAAAAAAAAATTCTCAGGCTACCAAACAGCAAGAGCAATGGCCCACAGAGCTGGAGTGCTGCCATTGTGCTCTTGGCGGGAGCAGGAACCTCGGCCTATCAGGCAGGAGTGGTGATGGCGACCCCAGGGTCCCAGGTAGCAATGGTTATGGCGGTCCCCAGTAGTGGGAAGGTGTCAGGGAGTGGTGGCCCCAATGCTGGGGAAGTGCTTCCAACATCACCATATATGCCAAATTGACGTCAATCTGTCTCTCTCCATCTCTGTCTGTCTGCCTCTTTCTGTCTCTTTCCATCTCTCTCTGTCTCTCTCTCTCTCTGTCTCTCTCTCTCTCTGTCTCTCTGTCTCTCTCTCTCTCACTGTCCCTCTTTCTCTGTCTCTTCCTCTGCCTCTCTCTCTCTCTCTCTCTCTGTGAATTTAAGGTGACAAAAGTATATCTGGTGTATAAGTCAACCCCCTCTTTTTGAGAATTTTTTTAGGGTTCACGACTTGACTTCTACGCCAAAATGTATGGTAATAGTATAGATTACTGCTTAGAGGGAAAATAAGTAGCAAAAAAAAACTCAATGCTAATTTGGAACAGACTTATTTGTAACAAGTCAAAACAACCGTCTGTGGGTTACAAAATAAATTGGGATAAGAGCGAAATTATGCCACTTGCAAAAGGGGATTATACTCAGTGTCAAAGAGACACCCAATTTAAGTGGCCGTTAAATGAGATAAAATATTTAGGAATGCGTAACAATTGAAAAAATTTATATAAATTAAATGACTCACCTTTGCTTAAAAAAGCTTGAAGAAGACTTAAACAGGTGGACAGCTTTACCAATAACATTAGTAGGAAGTGTTAATTGTGTCAAAATGAATACATTTCCAAGAGTTCAGTACCTATTTCAAACCCTGTCCATTCCATTAACTGATAGGTTTTTTTCAACCTTTAGATATATGTCAGAAAAATCCTTTGGAAGGTTAAGATGTCCAGTGTCTCCATAGAAAAATTAACATGGAAATAGGATTTGAGAGGATTACAGCCCAAATTTTAAAAATTATTACCAAGGGGCCCAGATGAGATTTTTTACTTCTTTTTTTGAGGAAGGAGACAAACCAGCATGGATGAAAATAGAACTAGAAAAAGTAGGAGAGAGAATAGCAGAAAGTTTTATATATAAATGGGAAGCAAAATTAATATCTGGTGAGAAAGAAGTCCCCTTGCTAAATCATATCATTAATATTGGGTATAAAATAAATTAGGGATTGGAACAAAAGGCATCTATCTCCTAAAACACTTCTGATTCAAAGCAGGCTTATCCCTTTTACAATAGTTAATAACATTTGAGAGACTTGGTCTCATAAAGGGATTAGATATATTGTGGATTGCTATGAGCAGAGGCAACTTGAGTCATTTGAACAATTAAAAAATAAATATGGAATCCTTCACAACACAATCTTCTGCTATTTTCAGTTAAGAGCATACACAAGGGAAAAATTGGGGCCAACAATGTTTTTATCTAAATGTAGTGATGTGCAGATTCTGATCTGAATGGGAAACACAAAGAAATTCACTTTGGCAATGTATTTCTTACTTCAAATGGGAGGCCCTAAACAGGGTGTGCATAAGTCTAGACAGAGATGGGAACCTGACTTAAATGCAAATATCGATGAGCAAAACTGGTCTGATTTATGGAAGGACTGTATGACAAATACAATAAGTGTAAGGTATAAATTAGTACAATATAATTTTTTTGCATCAGTTACATTTCACGCCACAAAAATTAAATCAGTTGAAGTCAGATTTATCAGATCAATGTTTTAGACGTGGTGAGGAGATAGGAACTTTCTTACACTCAATTGGTCATGTTCCAAAGTAAGACATTTTTGGGTGGATTTAGGATTTTTTTTTTAAGAACAGATTATTGGAATTGCATTTCCACAAAACCCAGATTTGTTTTTACTGGGAAATATAATGGGGATAAGACTAAAATTGAAATTATCTAATTATCAATTGAAATTGATAAAATTGCATTGGGAATGGCCAGAAAGTGTATTGTGGTTACTTGGAGGTCTGACTCTCATCTGGGTACGGCTCTCTGGAATGAAGAACTGTGCTCCCCTTGAGAAAATTACTTACAATCTAGGTCCTCGAGTCCATGTTAACCTTCTCCAAAGAAGATTAGTTAAATGAAGAATTGAAATCCATGTACTGAACAGCATTTTCCAGCATCCTTTCCTATTTTTTTTACACTTTACCTTCCTTTCTTCTTTCTTTTTCTCTTCTCACACACTTCTTTCTTTCCAGGGTCTTTTGGGTGGGTGAAGGGTTACAACCATCATGCAGCATAAATTTGTCTACTTATGTATTCGTATTTTTTTAATTTTGTATTTGACTACATGTATGGGCTAAAAAAAATTAAATTAAATATCAAAAAACCAACTATCTGTATGTTCTCAAATGATTATAAAGGAAAATGGTCGCTACAATTAGGTACAATTAAAACATTGGTTTTCAAACTTTTTCTTTCCACTCACAGTCCACCCTAATGATCACACAGCATAGGGAATACTTGAAATGGTTTGTGAATGGAGAGGAAATGTTTGAAAACCACAGGTTTAAAATGTGCAGCTCAGTAAAGAGGCTGAAGTGGAGGCTTAATATTTTGGGAGGGATGGGGATGGAGTGGGGATCTGGAGTCAGGTCGACTGTCTACTAAGTGTTCGAAAGAGAGTAGGGCGCTGTGATCAGATAAGTGGCAGAGCCACAGAGCACATAAATAGGCCATTTGGCCCATCAAATTCAGTTGTACTATCAAGCATCCACTTACTCTAATCCTGGTTTATTCTTTCAACATTCCCATCAACTTGGTAGCCAGGGGAAAACCCACGTGGTCACAGACAGAATACGCAAGCTCCACAAATAAAGCATCAGGTTTGGACCAGGGTCTGCAGAAGATCAACTAGCTGCAGTGTAGAATGGGCATTCGCCATTCAGAACCATGTTGCAGAGGCCTACTTGCCCCAGGAGGGTCTGAATGCCAGGAAAACAGGACAGGATTTTCTTTCCAATGCTCCAGAAAGTGTATTACTTAGGGGAATCTTGTCACACTGCTCATGGTCATGGTGAATTATGCTGAAATCCACAACATTCGTGCTGTGGCTCAACTCATCCTGCAAGTGCTTATTACTTTCTAGACTGGGAAATAAAAAGTGACCCTGCTCCCTGTTTGTCACTTATTGGCTGGCTGACCCACCCGACCCCATGTCAAGCTCGATCACACACAAAACCACAATTCCAATGTGGCCTCATTACTGAGGCACATGTTTTAAACCATGCGCAGCAGCCAAATGTGCATCATCCTTTCAGCAGGTCTGAACTTGTGAGTTCCACTCCTGTGCCAGGTAAACTTAATAAATCTGTGCAGTTCCAGAGAAGTTGTTATTTGCTTTTCCACGAGACCACTTAGTATCTTATCCATCGCGAATATCAATTTTCCTTCTGTTTCTTTCTTTGTACACATGCCAGTGGTGTATTAACCATTAGATTGAGTAGGCTTAAGCCTAGGGGCCCGCAAGGGGAGGGGGGGCCCGTCACAATCACCGGTCAACCAATGTCAATATGGGCTCGCGTTAGCCCTGGGTCCACCTGTTAATCAAGGCTCACGGAAGTACTGCATTCATCTGTCAATCAACTCGGTCCCATCTATCAATTTTGGATCCACCGGTCCCAATGCTACCTGTCAATCAATGCTCGCGTTCGTACAAGAGTCAGAGATCTGTCTCCTGCAGTGATGCTCACGGGACGATTGCTTTTTTTTAAAACAAACTCTCCCTTCTAATGTGTTATTTTGTATCAAGACTTTTTTGTAAGAACTGATATTATTTATCCTTTAGTAACTAACAGACTTTTCAAATTATTTGGGACTCTGACGGCTTCTGTAAAGTTTTCTTTGATTTTAATGATGTTTTTTCTCCCCTCCTTCAACCAAACACCAACTGGTTCATTCCCAGCACATACCTGGTGGATCAATTTAGAATATGTGAGGACATTATGCCCAAAGGCTAATAAATGGAACAATTTCACTTTATTCTATTCAACGAAGGGGTCTTACTAAAGCTTAGCCTAGGGCCCAGGTGGTAGTTAATCTGCCACTGACAGGCACACTTTTTGTAGTTCAGATTTACCACATAATTGTCTCTTGTACCTTGATGAAGCAAAAATAATAAATTAATGGTAAATTAAACAAAATTTTCATTAAGCCTAGTTAATTTGTTTTGCTGATGTAAAACTCTTCATAAGCCAATTAAACACCGAAAGAAATGCATTTATGCCGAGTGACAGATTTACATAAAAATCAAACTTCGCTTTCGACAGACCTTTTTGAACAATTCACCAAGTCGGCTCTTTGGATGCATATATTAACATTCTCACTTGTTCCACATCTGACTCCAGTCAATTTTTTGTGCAGTGGGTACCAACGTGAAATAGCGACTACAAAGTCATCAATCCCTCTCAAGCTTTTGGCAGAACCTTGCTCACTCTCTCTGAAACCCAGTTCCATTTATTGCAATAACAAGGACTTCTCTATGGCCAACCATTTTCATTCCACACACCATTCCCACACTGGCATGTCTATCCATGGCCATGTGCACTGTCAAACTGAGGCTAGCTGCAAATTGATGGAGCAACCCCTAATATTCTCTCTGGGCATTCTCCAGTCAGACAGCAACAATTTCAGTTTCTGAAACTCCCCCTGAGTTTTTCTCTTTCCCTATTCCTCTCTTTTTCCCTCTCCCTCTCCATTCAGAGAGCTACCTCCTCCACCAGTTTTTTTCCCCCATTTTATACCCTCCCACCTATATCCGCCTATGGCCTCAACAGTTTGCCTGTGCTCCTCCCCCAGCCCTTTACTTCCTTCTCTCCTCCCCCAACCTTTTTACTGAGGCACCTGCCTGCTCTTTGCTCCTACTTTGGCAAAGAGCTTAGGCCTAAAACTTTAGTTACCATTTACTTCCTCCAGATACTGCGTGACCTGCTGAGTTTCTCCATCACTTGTGTACACAAGAACAGTGGGAGCAAGAATAGGCTATTCGGCCTGTCAAGCCAGTTCTGCCATTCAATGACATTGTGGCTGATCTGATGATAGGCTTACCTCCACCTACTGGCCTTTGCCCCATAACCCTTAATTCCCTTACTTTGTAAAAATCTATCCAGCCTTGTCTTTAATATATTTATTCCATTTTCTCTTCTCCACTTCTTGACTACATTTTCACCCAGTAACTATTCTGCCCTACATTTTCATTACTCATTTGCAAACAATGTACGACTTGAGCAATCGCTTCCTTTACCAAACAAGTAAGATAATTGTAAGTAAGCACCAAGCTGTCAGGAAAAAAATATTTTCTTGTAAACTAAGATTGCATCTCAGAATGCACATGCAATGTATTTTTCATCACTTGCAATATTTATTACATTGACCAGATAAGGCTCATACCTTTTTAGAATAGCCTCTATAAAATATGTAACCAGGGTTAATTTTCTGGGGGGGGGGGGGCAGGGCGTGGGGGGGAAGGAGGTGGGAAGTGAGCTTGGAACACAGGCCAGCAAATTTTAAAACCCAGCTTTTGCTGATGGACAACTTCCAAAAACATTGTCCAAGCAAGGGCAAGGAGTTTTGGATTCCACTGCATGCTTCCACACAAGGCAAACCTACGATAATCTTGCATGCCAGCACTTTGGTAGTGCTGGACTGGCAGATTTTCCACAGCTATTCGATGTTACTTCTGGTCATACCCCAAAGTAGTTTTAAATTTTTTGGGGCAGAAGGATGGGAGGCATGGGATAGATGCCTTTTAACCGGGGGAAGAGTAGCAGACACCAAAGGACATCTGTACAAAGGGAGGAAAGTTTAGGAGCGACAACAGGGGTAAGATTTTTTTTTTCTGAAAAAAAGAGAGTACTGGCTGCCTGGAATACATTGCCAGGTTGGTTATAGAGGCTGGAACAACAGAGGCATTTAGAAAAACTCAGACAGGCATATGGATGCTAGAAAAATAGGAGGGTTATGGTGCGAGGTAGGGAAAATTTAGACCAGTGGCTTTCAAACTGCTCCACTAAACAATCCCTATGCCATAGGTGCTCTGTGATTAGTAAGAGATTGCTTAAGGTGGTATATGGGTGGAAAGAAAAAGGTTGAAAACCACTGTTTTAATCGTACCTAATTGACTCGTTAGGTGCACGGTTTCATAACTCCAAAGGAAATGGGCCAATGACAATTTTTCTCAAGCAAAATATTTCAGTATCAATTGGATCGAGAGCAGTAATTCCTAACCTTCCCTTCCCATCACATCCCACCTTAAACAATCCCTTACTAATCACAGAGCACTGATGGCATAGGGATTACTTAAGGTGGAATGTGAGTCTATGGGGGCAGTTTGAAAACCAAATCATTTAGGCTATTGAGTAGGTTTATAAAGGTCAACAGGCTGAAGGCCCTGTACTGTGCTGTAATGTTCAATGGAAATATCTATTACAGAATTATAATCATTTTCCAGTGAACTAGGCAAGTCTGAAGGGAGGATGGGACACAGTAACTAGAAAGCGAGAGTGAGAATCAGGGCCAGTCATTAGAAGGGGAAGGTGGTAAATATCACCCATTGAGTCATCACGATTTCCAAATAGTCATCTCATCTTTTTCAACCTTTGCATGATCTGGTTTTTCATGAATGGTATAGATTGGGTATTGAACATTTCAAAGATCTTTATATTGGTAACAGCTTTGCGTTATTGCAGCAGCTTTCTGAAAAGTTCAAGTTCCCAAATACTAATTTTTTCCAGATATATGCAAATCAGACATTTTCCTCAATCTCAGATACCTGGCACCACACTTCACCTAGCCCTCACCCACCAAGAAGGTAAAGACTCGTATGCTGCTCATAGACTTCAGCTCAGCATTCAACACAATCATACTACAGCACCAGATTAGGAAGCTGAACAACTTTCCCTGTAATTGGATCCTTGACTTCCTGACTGGAAGACCTCAGTCAGTCCGGAACAGAAACAGCATGTCCAACAACATCACACTGAGCACGGGGGCCCGCCAGTTTACGCTGCTAACTTACAACTGTGCAGTGAGATACAGTTCTAATCACATCATCAAGTTCGCTGGCAACGCAACCATGGTGGGGCTCCTAAACAAGAACGATGATTCAGCTTAGAGAGAGGAGGTGCAAACACCAATGGACTGGTGTGGAGACAACAACCGACACCTGAACATCAACAAAACAAAGGAGATGGTGGTTGACTTCAGGAGAGCCATGAAGGAATCATTCTCCACTGACCATCGATGGCTCCCATGTTGAGATAGTCAAGAGCACCAAATTCCTTGGCATGCACCTGGCAAAGAATCTCTCCAGATAGTAAACACTACTGAGGGGATTAGGGGGGGAGGGGGTTCGCTCTTCCTGCCATTATTAACATTTATTATGGCCGTTGTTTGCAGAAAACCATAAACATTGTGAAGGACCCACACACCCCTTCCACAATCTATTCTTCCTCCTTCCTTTCAGGAAGAGACGCCAAAGCACTCTGGCCCTCGTGACCAGATCGCGAAATAGTTTTCCCCCACAAGCTGTGAGGCCTCTGGACTCCGGGGACAGAGGGCTAGCATATGTAATATGATATTTGTAAGTGATGTAATTTATCCATCTAAATAATCAGCTCCACAGTCTGGAGAAACACTATCTCGTTTTCATTGTACAATGGTTATGGTACGAACGACAAATAAACAAACTCGACTTTCCTGATGCATTTTTTAAGTTTACAACATTCTTGCAAAGGTTTTATATCCATTATTTGTGATAAATTGAAAATTTTGTGAAAATGTCTGATTTGCATATATCTGGAAAAAATTAGTATTTGGGAACTTGAACTTTTCAGAAAGCTGCTGCAATAACGCAAAGCTGTTACCAATATAAAGATCTTTGAAATGTTCAATACCCAATCTATACCATTCATGAAAAACCAGATCATGCCCCTTCAGTAAAAATTAAAAATGCCTGGGAACAGGATTTAAGCCTTTCATTATCAGACGAGGTTTGGGATTTAATTCTTAAGATGGTTAATACTACATCATTGTTTGTAACAAGTTAAAGTTGTACCTTGGGCTCTTATGTCTAAAATCAAATTATCTCATTTATTCAGATGAAAATTCTTGTGGTGTTAAATGTAAGAGAAGCTTCTTTAATTCATGTTCTGGACATGTCCTGCCTTGAAAAATACTGAAGGGATGTGTTTCACACTTTATCTTTAATCCTTAATGTAAATCTAGAGCCTCACCCTTTGGTCAACTGGAGAGGATGAGCTTTCAACTCCAATCAAATTTCGTACTTTTGTAGCGGCTGCTAAAGGCAGCACTACTGAATGAAGTACGTCCACACAACACGAGGGTGAACCAGTAACTGACTTTTTTGAATCTCTTGCGCTGCTTTTAGGGGACGACCCACTTCCTGTCTGGGGTGCGCTGGTCTATGGAAGTCACTTCCTGCCCAGCGATGTGCAATCAGGAAGTGGTGACATCTCCCAGGCAACGCGTGTTGCCAGACGCAGGCTTCTCCTGAGAAGGGAAGGGTGGGCCCATGCCATTTTGTACCAACCGATTGGGGTGGCAATTCGGCCCATCTAACCGCAGGGTCGCTCGGCCCGCTACCCTTTGTCTTTTGCCTCTCCTTTGGCCAGACGTGCAATACTGTTTAGATACAAGGATGCTGCCCCACCCACTCATGCTCAGTGGCTGAGGGACATTATGTTCTATTTAAATTTAGAAAAGATCCACACCTAAAACATAAATCTGATATAGCAGGATTTAATCTATTTAGTTTTTGTGGAGTCAAATAGAATTGATTACATATATAATTTTAGTCAAACTCCATCCAATTCTTTACATTTGTATCTGTAAATTTACTTCTCATCTTAGTCTTGATTTATGCATTCAACTTGGCAATGCCCTAAAGTTAGACATTTTTGGTTAACATTAGGTAATTTTTTGGAACAAATTACGGGCCTCAAATTCCCACAGGATCCAATGTTATAACCTTAATATTACTCAATAAAAATAAGACCGAAACTAAAATTAAATATGTACCAAATTGAATTTGTGCTAATTGCTTTAGCCATTTCTAGGAAATGTATGGCAATGTCATGGAAATAGATTTAGGTATGGAAAGATGGCATGCAGAACTTCGTAGTTGTATACTGTTAGAGAAGATTACATAGTCTGTGAGATAAATATCACGTGCTTTGGAAAATATGGTGCCCATAAACTCTGTGAAGACTTCACCTTGGTAACCTCCAATATAGACTTCATGGTATAAATGTTTTATTTCCTTGACATGCTCTGGTTTTTCTTTTACATTCTCTTTTCCTATTTTTTTCTTTTTTTTAGTTCTTTTTTTTAGGGGTGGGAGGAGGGGAAGTGGGGTGGGGGTGGGGTAATGTACCACGTGTTGCTGTAAGAGTTCATGTAGATCCCACAGGTTATGAACTAGACCAATATCGAGGTACAAAGCACAAGTTTATTTTGGGGATGTAAACAGGGCAACAGGGTCAAAATGTTAAATGAACCTAAACGCCCAACACGCAAGGGGTAAATATACACTTCGGATAGCGAGGGAGAAACCGACAGAAACTGGGGAAGATACTTAAGTACACATATAATCAACAATAAGGACCAAGGTGATACTACATGCCCCCACCCCTTGACCAGTACAAACACGGCTCTAGCTATCTAACCTCAGGACTCACCCCAACCCAGTGTGAAAGGTGATACTTACGTGTCACGAGGGGTCAAACGAGGCAGAACAAAGGGACACATGGTCCTTTATAGTTCTGCAGCAGGTATTGGAGGGGGCCAATCACTCGGGGCAGGCTAGGCCCCATTGGCTACTGTGGCCAAATGCAGGGGCTCAGCCTCGGTGATTCACCTGGGCCAATTGGGTGAAGATCAGGGCTCAGTCCAGGCAGGCTGTCTGGACTCCAGCACCTGGTATTTTCAATGGGCAAATCACAAGGTTCACCTTGATGGCTTAGGCCGTGTCTTGACATTGATTGGCAGGTAGTGTATCCTCCAAATAAGAGTGCAGCAGCGCCACCATGTGGTGGCTACAGCCTCTCCATTACACATGCATAATTTTTCTGAAATAATTTTTGAATTGAATGTAATGCAATTATTACTGTGGTTTAAAATTCATAAAAAATTAGAAAAGATCCATTACTCAATTAATAACTCAAATATAGGAATTTAAATGCCGTGGGGACCATTCCTGAATAATAATTTCCATAACTTCGAGGCATGATATTAATTAGAACACTGTCGTTTTATTTCAGGAATGAAGTACAGTTTTTCTTTAGTCATACAATATTGGTTTGGGGATGGGGTTTAGAGCCACGCCTATAAGTGATAAAATTTTCTTTTTGATGTATCTTTGTATTCTCCTGTTTGGCTTGGCTTCGCGGACGAAGATTTATGTTGAGTTATGTAATTTGTCATTATTATTGTGCATTCCATAAATGTTTTGTATATGTTTGTGTAAAATCAAGAAAAATATTAAAAGAGAGGATTTCCAAATAGTCAGAGAATGAATTGTCAGAGATTTTATGCAATTGGAGAAAGATTCTTTTCCAGATAGTGCTCTTAGATTTGCAGATTGGGATCATTGTGAATAACACACGGATCGTGTTAAATCTTCAAAACATGCAAAATAGCAAAAAAAGTCAAGGCAAAACTGGAAACAACCTATTTTGCGAAGAGCAATTTTGCTATAGGCTCCCTTCCCATCTTAGTCACTGTTCTATACCTCCATCTCATACCATGGTCACACCAGAAGCCCAGTGCATGGTGCATTTGACAGTGGAGCTCAAGGTTTCCACGTAAATTAAGATACTGAATGTAAATGTTTAATGGTCTCATACATGAATGTATGTGAACCCTCTCAAGGTGTCAGGCCCTGATGGTTTGCCTGGCAGGTTACTGAAAATCTGTGTCAACTAATTAGCCCGAGTGTTTATGGACATTTTCAATCTTTCTCTCTGCTGCAGTTGATGGTTCCCACCTGCTTCAAAATGGCATCATCCTGGTGCCCAAGAAGAGCAGAGTGAGCTGCATCATTGACCACTGCCTAGTACCACTCACATCTACTCTGATTAAATCCTTTGAGAGGTTGGTCAAGCTCAGAATTAACATATCCAAGTAAAGATCTGGTCCCACAGCAACTTGCCTACTATCACAATCGATTCACAGCAGATGCAATATCACTGGCTCTCCACTCTGCTCTAGAGCACCAAGACAACAGCAACATGCACATCAGGCTACTCATCATCGACGACAGTTCAGCTTTCAACCCCATCATACCCTCAGTGCTGGTCAACAAATTCCAAACCCTGGACCTCTGCAACTGAATCCTCGACTTTGGAAAGCCAGAATCAGTATGAATTGGAAACAACGTCTCCTCCTCACAGTCACACCTCAAGGATGCCTGCTTAGCCCACAGCTCTACTCATTCTACCCCCATGACTGTATGGCTGGGCACTATTCAAATGCTTTCTACAAATTGACTGATGACCCCCACTGTCACTGCCAGAATTACAGATGGCAATGAGGAAGCCTACAGGAAGGAGGGAGACAGATCAGCTCTTTGGTGGTGTCAACCACCTTGCGCTCAACATTAGCAAAGACCAAGGAGCTGATTAGATCATGAACCAGTAACCAGGGAAGAGGGTCAATTTCTAAAAAATATTTTTAGACATACAGCACAGTAACAGGCATTTCGCCCCACAAGCCCATGCCGTCCAATTATACCACAACTGACCTACACCCCCGGTATACTTTGAACGATGGGTGGAAACCAGAGCCCAGGGAGAAAACCCATGCAGACACAGGAAGAATGTACAAACTCCTTACAAACCGTGCAGGATTCGAACCCTGGTCCTGATCACTGGGACGTTAACAGCGTTGTGCTTAACTGCGATGCTACCTGGGCTGCCTTTCAAATTCCTGGGTATCATCATCTCTGACGATCTGTCCTGGGGATCCATGTTGATGCAATCATGAAGAAGGCTTGCCAGCGCCTACACTTCATGATGAGATTGAGGAGGTTTGGTATATCACCAAACATTCTTGCAAAGTTCCACAGGTGTCCTTTGGAGAGTATTTGGTCTGATTGCATCACTGTCTGGTATGGAGGTGCCAATGCACAACATAAGAAAATAAAACTCCAGAGAATTGTTAACTCCGCCATCACCATCACAGGCATCAGTCTTCAGTCCACTGAGGATATCTACAAGCGGTGTTGTGTTAAGAAAGCAGCCTCTATCCTCAAGGACCCCCACCACCCAGACCATGCCCTCTTAACACTGTGACCATCGGGGAAAAATGTACGGGAGGCTGAAGACGAGCACCCAGCAGCACAAGGACGGCTTCTTCCCCTCTGCCATCAGATTCCTAAATGGACAATGAACCTAACTCATTTTCTACTATTTTCTCGCACTATTTATTTGTAACGCTGCCACTAAACGACGAATTTCATGATACATCCAGGGTCTGATTCTATTGCTAAACTGTTCTGAATGCACAGCCTCTTTATTGTAAAAAAAACAATGCATGCAAAACATTTTGAATAAGATGGTATTGTGTAACTATAGAAAAGATAACAATGAAAGAAAACAGTCAATCTTGTATGATTTATAGATGCTTAATGAATTCTCATCATAGAATAAATGAGTACTAATTGTAGAAACACAAAAGAAACCAGATGGCAGAAAGAGAGGGAGCTGTTGACTTTACAAATTGTTTGAAGTTCAGATTTATTGTCAGAGCACATACATGATATTACATGGAACCCTGAGATTCTTTTTTCCTGTGGGCCGGCTGAATTTCTACTTACCCGTAGCCCAAAATAAACTGTACTTAGGCAAGAGAGAGAAATGTAAACAAAGGAAGAAACATAAACTGTGCAATTCAGAAGGAAAATAAATAAATCACGTGCAAAGTAAGCTTTCTCAAGTGAAGTCTCTATCCCCTTTTCCACTGGCATCCTAGTTAATTGGCTGTGCAGTGTCCTGGGATAGGAAGCCGTCGGTGTTGTTTCCACTGGACCACCTTTAACCAGGACACTGACTGCTTTTCCACTGAACACAACTCATCCCCGGGGATAGGAGAGTCGACTTTCAATCGGAAACGGGGGACTTTTTGCTGTCCTTTTTCCACCGATTTAATGAGCACACCAGCATCACCTGAAGCTGGGGATATGAGTAGGGGTTAAAGCCGTCAGTCCCCAGTGTGATTTGACGTCATTTGATGCCGGTGTGTCGATTGTTTTCTTTTTCCACTGGACCCTGTCACAGTTAATTCCTGGGTCAAGGAGCCAGTGGAAAAGGGGCTACTGATTGAGATTGTTGTTTAGGAGTCTGTTGGTGGAGGGGTAGCAAGGGTTCCTGAACTTGGTGGTCCGAATCTTGTGCCACCTGTTCCTCTTTCCTGATGACAGCTGCAGAACAGGCCATTTGGTGATATGGATCCCTAATGATTGATGCTGCTCGTAGATGGCAGTGCTCCATGTAGATTTCTCAATGGTGGGGAGGTAGTGTTCATGACCTTTTGTAGGGGTATTGATGACCCTATATCAGATGCAGTCGGTCAGCACACTTCCCACACACCTGCAGAAATATGCCAAGGTTTCTGATGACATACTGAACCTCTAAACTGAGGAAGTAGAGGCACCCATGTGCTTTCTTCACAATTATACTAATATGCTGGGTCCAGGACAGATTCTCCGAGATAGAGAATCCCATGAATTTAAATTTACTCACCTTTTCCACCATTGATTCCCCAATGATCACTGGATCCCACATTTCTGTTTTTCCCTTCTTGAAGACCACAATCAGCTCCTTGGTTTTGGTCACATGGAGTGAGAGGTTGTTTTTAGTACATCATTCGGTCAAGTTTTCAATCTCCCTCTTGTACGCTGACTCATTGCCCCTTTTTATACAGCCCACTACCCTGATATTGTCAGCAAATTTGTAGGTGATGTTGCTGCCATACCGAGCCACACATCCTGTGGATGATACCAATGTAGATTGTGGAGATGTTGGAAGGGAAGGTTGAGAATCACTGCTCTCGACCCAATTGTTACTAAAGTATTTTGCTTGAGAGAAATTGTCATTGGCCCATTTCCTTTGGAGTTCTGAAACCGTGCACCTAACGAGGCAATTAGGTACAATTAAAACAGTGGCTTTCAACCTTCCCTTCCCACTCACATGCCACCTTAAGCCATCCCTTACTAATCACAGAGCACCGATGGCATAGGGAATACTTAAAGTGGTATGCGAGTGGAAAAAAATTGAGAGCCACTGGTTTAGATGGAAGGATGCTGCCCTACTCACTTATTCTCAGAGGTTGAGGGACATTATGTCCTGTTTAAATTTAGAAAAGATACATTAGTCAATTAATAATTCAAGTACAAGGTTTCAAATGCTGTGGAGACCATTCCAGAATGACTTACATAACCACTAGACATATTATTTTTTGAATTTTAATATTTGTCATTTTATTTTGTGAATGAAGCATACATTTTCTTTAGTCTTACACCTGGGGTTAGGGTTGTATTGTGTGTTTTATAATTTGGTGAGCTATTTATTTGTCATTAATATGATGCATTCCATATATTATATATACATACACATGCTTATTTGTGAAAATCAATTAAAAAATTAAAAAAGAAATTATAAGGGGCATAGTTAACATCATAAGCCATAGACCATAGACTTAAGGATAATGTAGACCTTCATTTAAACTCAAAGCATGAAGAGGCCTGGAACTCAATGCCTGAAACAATGATCCTGGCAGAATCCCGTGTTGCATTTATTCAGACTTTAGATATACACAAAGATAAGCGTATACAGAGCCGTTGTCATACCCACACTCCTGTTCGGCTCCGAATCATGGGTCCTCTACCGGCACCACCTACGGCTCCTAGAACGCTTCCACCAGCGTTGTCTCCGCTCCATCCTCAACATCCATTGGAGCGCTCACACCCCTAACGTCGAGGTACTCGAGATGGCAGAGGTCGACAGCATCGAGTCCACGCTGCTGAAGATCCAGCTGCGCTGGATGGGTCACGTCTCCAGAATGGAGGACCATCGCCTTCCCAAGATCGTATTATATGGCGAGCTCTCCACTGGCCACCGTGACAGAGGTGCACCAAAGAAAAGGTACAAGGACTGCCTAAAGAAATCTCTTGGTGCCTGCCACATTGACCACCGCCAGTGGGCTGATAACGCCTCAAACCGTGCATCTTGGCGCCTCACAGTTTGGCGGGCAGCAGCCTCCTTTGAAGAAGACCGCAGAGCCCACCTCACTGACAAAAGGCAAAGGAGGAAAAACCCAACACCCAACCCCAACCCACCAATTTTCCCTTGCAACCGCTGCAATCGTGTCTGCCTGTCCCGCATCGGACTTGTCAGCCACAAACGAGCCTGCAGCTGACGTGGACTTTTTACCCCCTCCATAAATCTTCGTCCGCGAAGCCAAGTCAAAGAAAAAAAAAGATATACACTTGAGGAACACAATGTATGATGCTTCAGATCAAGAGCTGGAAAGTGATATTTGTCTAGGAAGCCGTTACTCATTGAATCAAATGGCCACCTTCTGGGCTGTGATTATATATATATATATATATATATATATATAAAATCACACCAATAAAATCAGTCTTGAAGATTAAGCTATAATTATAGCTTTTCTGCTGAAAACAGTACCGCCTTTTGAAAGTGATATGACATCAAGGTTTATTTGTTTGACATTGGGAACAATTTGTAAGAAGGTGAAGCTGTGATCAGTTTAAACAAGACAAAGGTGAAGTGCCCATTTTACACAGAAACATCACTGAAAACAACTTCGAGGTTTTGCCTCACACGTCCCTTCACTCTAACAGCGAGCAGATTGGTTGCATCGGAAACCCCTCAGCACTGTGTCAAGAAGGGCAACAGGACATTTAAAGCCAACACAAAAAAAATTGACAGTAGCAACAGGGGGAAAAAAAAAGGGACAATTTGAAGCAGAAAGATACAACAAAATCCCTTAAAATTTAGATACGATAAAATGCAGCTGCTCCATTCATGACCTGGAATTAAAGGTCGGAAATTAATTTTAGTATTAAGCCAAAACCTGCAGCAACTTCAGGAATGCAGCTCACAAGAGATACCCTGCCCTTTGCACTTCAACTGCTGCTGGGAATGTGGATTTTCATTTTTGCTGACACAACCGTATCCTTTTGAAAAGAGTACCATAATCTATTGTTGAGGCTTTCACTGCCAAATGATGTGTTGCACAGATTGCAGTCTGCTTTTGGAAAATAGGCAGTCTTGCGTTTCAGGTCTACTCAAATTTTTCTTGTGTAGAAAATGAAAAGTGGGTTGGATTCAGTGTTCTAACTTCCTCTGGTTTTATCAGAGAATTGATGGGCACTGAAAAGCCGTTCATTATTTCATGAGCAAGGAATTCACGATATCAAGTCAAACCAGAACAGAATATATTTACCATTTGGGCACCTATCCTTGTGACTGTAGGAAATGCTGCACTTGTGACCACATCTCCTCCCTCACCACCATTCAGGGCCCCAAAGAGTCCTTCCAAGTGAAGCAGCTCTTCACTTATGAATCTGCAGGGGTCATCTACTGCATCCGTTACTCCCATTGTGATCTTCTCTACATTGGAGAGAGTGGGAGATCACTTTGCTGAGCACCTCAGCTCTGTCTGGTGCAATAGTGTGGATCTCCCAGTGGCCACAAATTTCCACTCCCCATTGCATTTTCCTGCCAGCATGTCTGTCATAGCCTCATGTACTGAGACCACCTGCTAATTGGAGAAACAACACCTGTCTGGGCAACCTCCCAACTGGATGGCATTAACATTGACTTCTCCAGTTTCGGTTAGCCGCAACTCCACCCACCCTCATTCCCCACCACCACCCAATGCCTCCTTTCTTGTGCTTGTGCTCTCTCCATCTCCCCTTTTCGTTGCTTCCTTCACCTCAGTTCTATATTCAGAGCCAAACCCTCACCTCCTGATATCAATTTCCTTTCTCTTGGCCTCTTCTCCATAGCCAATTTTCACCTTTTATCTGCTGGTCTGTACTCCTCCCCGCTATTCCTTTTAATCAGAAGCTACCTATTTTTTCCACAACTTGAAGAAGGGCTCAGACCCACAACGGCAAAAATATATTTTTACCTCTTATAGATGCTACGAGGCCAGTTGAGTTCCTCCAGGTTATTTTACTACAATCACAGTGTCTGCCGGGGTTCATGTTTCACATATTTATCACACTAAGCACAAGTACAGAAGAATAATGGGAGATCTGGCAAAGCCTCACAATAGTACCCTCTTACAAACAAGATCTTCCAGACACTCATAAAAGAGGCATCAGGTTTTTTTTTTGTTTCCAGGGTGGAGCTATCCACAGATGCATCAAGATCATGCCGGTATTGTTCAAGAACATTAATAATATTTGTTTCAATTTTAATTCCCTTTATCCCACAAATAAACAAAAAAATGGCACTTGAGGAAGATTAACATTGAGCCCCTTCCACTCAACAGCCATGGCAAAATCTTGGCAAATGAAGTGGCAAGTTGTTTATTTCAGCAAGAGGAATCTTTTTTTATATATATTTTTTAATTTTTCACACTGTGAACCATATCAACCAAATTATGTACAAACATTTCTCATTAAAAAAGCCATGAAAGACCCCAACAATGAAGACGCTGTTTACATCCGGTACCGCACGGATGGCAGTCTCTTCAATCTGAGGCGCCTGCAAGCTCACACCAAGACACAAGAGAAACTTGTCCGTGAACTACTCTTTGCAGACGATGCCGCTTTAGTTGCCCATTCAGAGCCAGCTCTTCAGCGCTTGACGTCCTGCTTTGCAGAAACTGCCAAAATGTTTGGCCTGGAAGTCAGCCTGAAGAAAACTGAGGTCCTCCATCAGCCAGCTCCCCACCATGACTACCAGCCCCCCCACATCTCCATCGGGCACACAAAACTCAAAACGGTCAACCAGTTTACCTATCTCGGCTGCACCATTTCATCAGATGCAAGGATCGACAATGAGATAGACAACAGACTCGCCAAGGCAAATAGCTCCTTTGGAAGACTACACAAAAGAGTCTGGAAAAACAACCAACTGAAAAACCTCACAAAGATAAGCGTATACAGAGCCGTTGTCATACCCACACTCCTGTTCGGCTCCGAATCATGGGTCCTCTACCGGCACCACCTACGGCTCCTAGAACGCTTCCACCAGCGTTGTCTCTGCTCCATCCTCAACATCCATTGGAGCGCTTTCATCCCTAACGTCGAAGTACTCCAGATGGCAGAGGCCGACAGCATCGAGTCCATGCTGCTGAAGATCCAGCTGCGCTGGATGGGTCACGTCTCCAGAATGGAGGACCATCGCCTTCCCAAGATCATGTTATATGGCGAACTCTCCACTGGCCACCGTGACAGAGGTGCACCAAAGAAAAGGTACAAGGACTGCCTAAAGAAATCTCTTGGTGCCTGCCACATTGACCACCGCCAGTGGGCTGATAACGCCTCAAACCGTGCATCTTGGCGCCTCACAGTTTGGCGGGCAGCAACCTCCTTTGAAGAAGACCGCAGAGCCCACCTCACTGACAAAAGGCAAAGGAGGAAAAACCCAACACCCAACCCCAACCAACCAATTTTCCCCTGCAACCGCTGCAATCGTGTCTGCCTGTCCCGCATCGGACTTGTCAGCCACAAACGAGCCTGCAGCTGACGTGGACTTTTTACCCCCTCCATAAATCTTCGTCCGCGAAGCCAAGCCAAAGGAAATATCCACAGTGACATTTTCTCCCTTTTTTCCCCCGACCTTCCTTCCCCCCCTTCCCACCCCCCTCCAAAACCCATAAATATTCAACAAATACAATAAAACCATAAACAATATCTTCACACAAAGGAAAATAAACAAGAAAAATCCATCATCTATTTGTTACACACTGAATCAAGCAGTTTTGTCTCATCATCATTTTAGGGGATGGAGGTTCGAGACAAGCTCTCTCTGTTATGTTTCCCATGTATCGTTCCCAAATTTGTTCAATGTGACTTTATTTTTGAAATTATATGTTATTTTTTCCAATGGAATACATTTATTCATTTCCATGTACCATTGCTGTATTCTCATGCTCTCTTCCATTTTCCAAGTTGACATTATACACTTTTTTGCTACTGCTCAGGCTATCATAATGAATTTTGTTTGCGTTTTATCCAATTTGAGGCCTAATTCTTTACTTCTTATGTTACTTAAAAGAAAGATCTCTAGATTTCTTGGTATGTTTTTTTTGTGATTTTATTTAATATCTGATTTAGATCTTCCCAAAACATATTCACTTTCATACATGCCCAAATTGCATGTATTGTTTTTCCTATTTCCTTCTTACAGCGAAAACATCTATTTGATAATGTTGGATCCCATTCTTTTAACTCTTGGGGCGTGATATATAACCTGGGTAACTAATTATACTGTATCATGTGTAACCTTGTGTTTATTGTATTCTTCATAGTTACAGAACATAACTTCATTTTTTATCTTTGTTTAAATCCTTTTCCTACTTTTGTTTAGGTTTATAGTTTATAGTTTATTTCATCATTTTCCTTATCTTGCAGCTTAATGTATATGTTCGTTATAAATCTTTTAATTATCATTGTGTCTGTAATCACATATTCAAAGCTGCTTCCTTCTGGTAATCTCAGTCTGTTTCCCAATTTATCCTTTAAATAAGCTTTCAGTTGATGATATGCAAAGATTGTACCATGAGTTATTCCATATTTGTACTTCAACTGTTCAAATGTTAATAAATTATTTCCCAAAAAACAATTTTCTATTCTTTTGATTCCTTTTCTCTTCCATTCTCTAAAAGAAAGGTTATTTATTGTAAAAGGGATTAGTGGATTTTGCGTCAATAATAATTTTGATATTTGGTAATTAATTTTTTTTCTTTCTAAGTGGATCTTCTTCCATATATTAAGTAAATGATGCAATATTGGTGAGCTTTTATATTGCACCAACTTTTCATCCCACTTATAAAGTATATGTTCCGGTACCTTCTCCCCTATTTTATCTAGTTCTCTTAGTCCAGTCTGGTTTTTCCCTTGTCTGGTAAAAATCTGATAAATACCTTAATTGTGCAGCTCTATAATAATTTCTAAAGTTTGGTAACACCAAACTACCTTGGTTGTACCTCTCTGTTAATTTATCTAACGCTGCCCTCGGTTTCCTTCCTTTCCACAAGAATCTCCTTATTACTCTCTTTAGTTCATTAAAGAATTTTTCTGTTAAGGGAATTGGTAACATTTGAAATAAGTATTGTATCCTTGGGAACACATTCATTTTAATGCAGTTTACCCTCCCTATCAACGTTAGCGGTAATTCTTTCCAATGTTCTAAATTTTCCTGGAATTTCTTTATTAGTGGCTAATAATTTAGCTTGTACAAGCAGCTTAAGTTATTATCTAACCTGATCCCTAGGTATCGGATTGCCTGTGCTTGCCATTTAAATGGTGATTCTTTTTTAAATTCTGTATAATCCGTGTTACTCATTGGCATCACTTCACTTTTATTTGCTTTGATCTTGTACCCCGATATTTCTCCATATTCCTTCAATTTCTTATGAAATTCTTTTATTGATATCTCTGGTTCTGTTAGGTATACTATCATGTGATCTGCAAACAAATTGATTTTATACTCCTTTATTTTTATCCCTTTTTATTCCTTTGTAAATTAATAAGAATATTTTCTATTCTTATCAGTTCTGCCAAAGATTCAATTGCTAAGGCGAACAATGAGGGGGATAATGGACATCCCTGTCTAGTTGACCTACTTAATTTAAATTAATATCCCTTTACTGCTACCTTCGCCAACGGTCCATTATACAATGCTTTAATCCAATTAATATATTTTTCTGGTAGATTGAACCTCTGTAATATTTTACATTAGTAGTTCCACTCTACTCTGTCAAAGGCTTTATCTGCATCTAAAGCAACAACCACTGTTGATTTCTTATTTCTTTGAACTGCATGAATTAGATTAATAAGTTTACAGACATTATCCACTGTTCGTCTTTTCTTAATAAATCCAGTTTGATCTTGTTTTACTATTTTTGGTACACAATCAGCCAAACTGCCTGTTAATAATTTTGCTATTATCTTATAATCTGAGTTAAGTAGAGATATTGGTCTATATGATGCTGGTGTTAATGTATCCTTCCCCATCTTTGTTATTACTGTAATTATTGCTGTCTTACATGAATCTGGCAAGTTTTGTGTTCTTCTACCTGGTTCATTACTTCCAGGAGAGGAGGAATTAATAACTCTTTAAATGTTTTATAAAATTATATTGGAAATCCATCCTCTCCTGGTGTTTTATTGTTCGGCAGCTTTTTTTAAATATATCCTGTACTTCCTCTATTTCAAATGGTTTTATTAGTTTATTTTGTTCCTCTTCTTGCAATTTCGGCAGTTCAATTTTAGCTAAAAACTCCTCTATTTTATCATCTTTCCCCTCATTCTCAGTTTGGTATAATTGTTCAGAAAATTCCTTATAAAGTTTTCATTAATCTCTGTTGGGTTATATGTAATATGTTTGTCCTTTTTCCTTGATGCCAATACAGTTCTTTTAGCTTGTTCTGTTTTAAGTTGCCAGGCTAATATTTTATGTGTTTTTTCTCACAGTTCATAATACTTTTGCTTTGTTTTCTTTATGTTCTTCTCCACCCTATACATTTGTAATGTTTCGTATTTTTTTTTGTCCACCAATTCTCTCTCTTTCATCATATCATCCCTTTTTACTAGTTCCTTTTCTGTACTATCTCCCTTTCCAACTGCTCTATTTCCCGACTGTAATCCTTTTTCATCTTAGTTACATAACTTATTATCTGTCCTCTAATGAAGGGTTTCATTGTGTCCCATAATATAAATTTGTCTTTCACTGATCCTGTGTTTATTTCAAAATATATTTAAATTTGACGTTCAAAAAACTCCCTAAATTCCTGTCTTTTAAGTAGCATGGAGTTTAACCTCCATCTATATGTTCTTGGTGGGATGTCCTCCAGTTCTATTGCTAATAATAGGGGTGAATGATCTGATAGTAGTCTAGCTTTATACTCAGTTTTCCTGACTCTCCCTTGAATATGGGCTGACAACAAAAACATATCAATCCTTGAGTAAGTTTTGTGCCTACTCGAATAATATGAAAATTCCTTCTCTCTTGGGTGTTGCCTCCTCCATATATCCATAAGTTTCATTTCCTGCATTGATTTAACCATAAATTTGGCTACTTTATTCTTTTTGTTTGTCTTTGTCCAGTTTTATCCAACAATGGGTCCAAATTAAAGTTAAAATCCTCTCCGATCAATACATTTCCTTATGTGACGGAATCTTCCAAAAAAATATTCTGCATAAACTTTTGATCCTCCTCGTTAGGCGCATATATATTGAGCAAATTCCAAAATTCTGTGTATATCTGACACTTTATGATTGCATACCTCCCTGCTGGATTTATTATTTCCTCCTCTATTTTGATTGGTACATTTTTGTTAACTAATATAGCTACACCTCTAGCTTTTGAATTATATGATGCTGCCGCTACGTGTCCTACCCAGTCTCTCTTTAATTTGTTATGTTCCACTTCAGTTAGATGTATTTCCTGTACAAATGCTAGATCTATTTTTTCTTTCTTCAGTAAATTTAGTAGCCTCTTCCTTTTAATTTGTTTATGTATTCCATTAATGTTTATAGTCATATAGTTCAACGTGGCCATCTTATATCTTGCTTAAACCTCTTTTCCGCTTCCTCGCCACCTCCATCCCCCTTTTTCCCATTTTCATCTCTTAGTTTTCCTTTTTTAAACTTAATGTATGACAATACATTTAAAACATAAAATACTCCAACAATTCCCACACCCAATAATACCTTAACCCCAAATGCTCCCCCCCCCTCTGAGTTGCCCCTTATCCCTTGCCAGGCAACCACAACTCCCCTTTCCATTTGGATTGTGATCTTGCTCGCAGCAGTGACGGTTATTCCCTCTCCCCTCAGCACCCCCAGAAAACACTTTTTTTTTTTTTTATAAACACACACATATAACAAAGCTCTCCCCTTTTTTCCCCCTCCCTTCCTTCCTTCCTTCCCTTTTCCCTCTTTAGTTCTTTACATATACATTGTTTTTACATCTTTATATATACTTTATCGCCATTCTTCATTCTTGTTACATCTCTTCATCTCTTCTTCTGTTCTGCAAACGTTCTGTGAATTCTTGTGCTTCCCCCGGATCTGAGAACAGTCTGTTTTGCTCCCCAGGTATAAATATTTTAAGCACGGCTGGATGTCTTAACATGAATTTATAACTTTTTTTTCCATAAAATCATTTTTGCTGTATTAAACTCCTTCCTCCTCTTTAAGAGTTCAAAACTTATGTCTGGGTAAAAAAATATTTTTTGACCCTTGTATTCCAATGGCTTATTTTCTTCTCTAACTTTATTCCTTGCCCGCTCCAGTATACTTTCTCTTGTCGTATATCTCAAAAATTTTACTAAGATGGATCTTGGTTTTTGATATGTCTGCAGTTTCAGAGCTAGTGTTCTGTGTGCCTTTTATATTTCCATTTCTTCCTGCATTTCTGTCATTCCCAGGACCTTCGGGATTCATCCTTTTATAAATTCCTTCATGTCTGTGCCTTCTTCACCCTCCTTCAGACCCACTATTTTTATGTTGTTTCGCCTACTATAATTTTCCAACATATCAATTTTCTGAGATAACAACTCTTGTGTCTCTTTAATTTTTTTGTCACTTTCTTCCAATTTTTCTCTTAAGTCATTTACTTCCATTTCTACAGCTGTTTCCTACTCTTCCAAATTCTCTACTCTTTTCACTATTTCTTTCATGACCAGTTCTAAACTTTGCATTTTATCTTCTGCTCTTCTCATTTTTCTTTTAGTTGCACTAAATTCTAATGAACCATTCTTTTAATGATCTCATTTGTTCTTCAAAAAAGGCTTTATCTATATTCTGTCCATCTGTTTTACCTTCTATTTCTCTGTGAATATCTTGGTCTTCTTCTTCCTCTTCTTCTCTGTCTGTACCTTTGTTTGTGTCTTCTTCTTCTCTTCTTTGTGTTTGTGTCTCATCTGTTTTTCCTGATGAGCTGCTTATATCTCTTTGTCGGGCTTCCTCTTGCTGGGCCTCTTGCTGTTGGTCCTCCCCTCCTGGGCTGCCCGTCTGTCGAGCCTCCTGCCATTGATCCTCTTGTCAGTCACCCCGCTGTCTTTCTCCCTTGTCTGTTCCCTAGCTCCCTCCCCTGCCCCCATCCTCATCCTCCAGCTGAGTGCCCTGGTGTCGGGCATCCCTCAGCTGGTCGCACTGTGGCTGCCCGCTCCTCTGCTGAGCATCCCTCCTGTCAATGTTTTCTTTTTCCTTTGATTGCGCAGTTGCACACTTTTGTTTGGTTCCGAGAGTCATTTTTGAAGTCCACCGGTCAGGAGGTTGCGACTCCCCAGGGCAGGCACCAACCTCGGGGATCAGGCGCTCCTCACCACCACAGCTCCCTGTTCCTTCATTCAGGTAAGGCCTTCTTCTTTCTTCTCTTGTGACTTTTTTTTTCCGTTTGTTCTTACTTTCTCTTCTCTGTAACTTTATCTTCTATTTCTTATATTTTATATTTGTTGAGCCTTGTCTTTTCCTAACTTTTCTTTTTTTCTGGAGAGGTCTGGTTTTATCCGACCGGCCACTACTCCATCACATGACTCCCCCCAGCAAGAGGAATCTTGAGGGGACATTTATCTGAATCAGTGGTTTTCAAACTTTTCCTTTCCACTCACATACCACTATAAGGAAGGTTGAGAATCATTGCTCTAGACCCAATTGTTACTGAAATATTTTGCTAGAGAAAAATTGTTATTGGCCCGTTTCCTTTGGAGTTATGAAACCATGCACATAACGAGTCAATTAGGTACGATTAAAACAGTGGTTTTCAAACTTTTTCTTTCCACGCGCATACCACCTTAAGCAATCCCTTACTAATCACAGAGCACTTATGGCATAGGGATAACTTAAAGTGGTATACGTGTGGAAAGAAAAAGTTTGAAAACCACTGATCTAAATGAAAGACTGCAGATGATCAAAGTACCAAAGGATTTTGGTTTACTTGTGTACAAAACAAAATGTTAAGACGTCATTCGGAAGGCAATGGCTTATTTGTCTTCGTTACAACTGGAAGCATTGCCACATTATACAAGGTATTGGAGAGGCTATACCTGGAGAACTGAGCATAACTTTGGTCCCTTATTTGAGAAAGGATATGCTGGTGTTAGAGGAAATCACTGGACTAATTTCAGGAATGAGAGGATTGCCTTATCAAAAGCAGCCAAGAAATTGAAGGGTGATCTTATTGAAATAGATGGTCCTCAGGGGACATGATAAGGCAGTTGCTGAGATGTTTTCACCAGTGGGAGAATCTCAAATGATGGAAAATAGTTACAGGATTAGGAGGCAGCCACTAAATCCGAGGTGCATTGGCAGTGAAAGATCAGGCTTTGGGAAACTGGCACACAGAGGATTTGAGGCCTGGGACAAACAAAATAAATAGTGGGCCAGGACGAGGGGCCAAGTGGTCTATTCTGAATCCTGTTTCCCTCATCCTCAAAAGGTTTTTATTATATTTCTGTGTGGAATGATTCGGTCTTTGCCAATTTTTAAAACCAAAACCATTGCTAGAAATAGATTTATAACAAATTTTTAAAAATCAAATCAAAAGTGGAGCCTCAGCCTATCATTGAGGAATCAGTGATTGATGGTGCAAAATGCAAGAACCATCCAGTGATGGGAACTACTAACCGATTGAGACCCCCAGATAATTTTTTGCATAATCACTCTTATAGTGTCATGCATTTGTACAGCATGGAAACAGTCCCCTTCTACCCAACTTGTGGATACAAGCAAGGCCCATTTGTCTTCATTTGGCCCACAATCCTCAAAACCTTTCCTATTGACGTACACCTCCAAATGTCCTTTACATGCTGTAATTGAAGCCACCTCTATCTCTTCCTCTGGCAGCTCATTCCATTTTCTTACTGACTGCTGTGTGTAAAAAAAAAGTTACTCCTTAATTCCCTTTTAAATCTCTTCCTCCAAATTCCCATCAACGATACCTCCAGCCTACCTTTTGTGAGAAAATTGTGTGTGCCAGATGCTGCAGGAGTGTTCCCCACACTCCATGGGGGAAACCTTGAATCTTGCCTTGTCTCACTCATTACCTGCTGGTATTGTCTACTGAAGATATTTTCTACTGCTAACATTGCACTATTAACCGCTTGTTTTGGTTTTGATCTTTGGGATGGTGATTGAGAAAAGATTGAGCAGACCCTGTAGAAATGTAGAAAGTCATGTTTTTAAGATAGCTACAAAAATAGTTTACAAGGAGTAGTCACGTGTTGGAGTAGTGGCCGGTAAGAAAATACCAGCCCTCTCCAGAAAAGAAGGAAAAAAGTAAAGAAAAAGCAAAGCCATAGACACACAAACCACAACAAATAAAAAAATGAAGGTGTGGAGGAAATGGCACCAAAGAAAGAAAAGCCAAAAACAACGGGAAGAAAAGAAGAAGGAAAGACGCCGGAAGAGAAAGGTGAAGGCCTTACCTGTACGAAGAAGCAGGGTCCCGCCGTGGACCTCCCTGAGGTCAGTGGAAACCCCGAAGGGTCGCGACCCACCAAACGCAGGACTACAAGGATGGTTCACGGAGCCAAACAGAGGTGCGCAAACGCGCACGACAAAGACAACACCGACGGGAGGGGGTCCAGCTGTGGAGTGGAACTCCACAGCTTGAACAGCTGAACAGCTTGAACAGCTGAGAAAGACCCAACAGCAGGGCTCCCAGCGGGAAGATATAGAAAATAACGGGAACGGGAGGGAGGAGAATGGAAAAAGGAAATCAGAGGCCCAGCAGATGACCAGCCCAGAGGAAGAGGACCAACATCAAGACACCATTAAAAAAAATACCCAGCAAACTGAGACAAACAGCCCAACAAGAAAGTCAGAAGTGACACAGATACAAGGAAGAGAGGTACAGGACACAGGTCCTGGAGTGGACACAGAGGAAGAGGAAGGAGAACATCAAGCTCTGCACAGAGAAATAGAAGATAAAGGGAATGGACTGTACATAGATAGAAAATTTTTTGAAGAATATATGGAAGCAGTAAAAGAATGGCAGACACGAGAATTTAATGAAATAAAAAGAAGAATAAAAGGTACAGAGGAAAAAGTGAGTAGATTAGCGATGGTCATGACAGAAATAGGGAAAAGAGTAAACAAGGTGGAAGAACGAGAAACAGCCGTAGAAAAGGAAGTGGACGACTTAAAAGGAAAATTGGAAGAATCTGATAAAAAAGTTAAAGAAACAGGAGCTGTTAGCCCAGAAGATGGATATAATGGAAAGCTATAATAGGAGAAACAGTATAAAGATAGTGGGTCTTAAGGAAGATGAAGAAGGCAAAGATATGAAAGAATTTATAAAAGAATGGATCCCCAGGGTTCTAGGAAAGCCAGAAATACAGGAAGGAATGGAAATAGAAAGGGCACACAGAACATTAGCCCCAAAACCACAGCCAAAACAAAAACCAAGATCCATTCTAGTAAAATTCCTGAGATATATAACAAGAGAAAATATATTGAAGGCGGCAATGAAAAAAATTACAGAAGACAAAAAGCCACTGGAATACAAAGGTCAAAAATTTTTTTTCTACCCAGACATAAGTTTTGAGTTCCTGAAGAAGAGGAAGGAATTTAACGCAGCAAAATCGATCCTATGGAAGAAACGCTATAAATTTATGTTAAGATATCCAGCGGTACTTAAAATAGTTAATCCGGGGCAGCAAAGCAGACTGTTCTCAGATCCAGAGAAAGCACGAGAATTTGCAGAACGCCTGCAAAACAGACAGAGAGATGAAGAGATGTAACAAGAACAAGAATGACAACAAACTTCATATAAAGAAGAAAAATAATGTATAAGAACTAAGAAAGGGAAGAAAGGAAGTAAGGGGGGAATTAAGAGGGTGAGCTTTGTTATATGTGAAAATAAAAGTCTTTTCAGGAGGGGGCTGGGTGGGAGAGAATAACAGTCACTGCAAAATCAGTTGATGCTTGTGAGCGGGTTCACAATCCAAATGGAGAGGGGAGTTGTGATTGCCTGGCAAGGGTCAAGGGGAAACTCAGAGAGGGGGGGGGGACAACATTTGGGGTTAAGGGAATTTTAGATGTGGGAATAGTGGAAATATTTTATGTTTTAGAAGTGTTGTCTTACAGTGTGTTTAAAAAAAAACAGAAATGGATAAGGAGGAAAGGTGGTGATGAGGAAGCGGAAATGAGAGGTAAACAAAGTATGAAATGGCCATGTTGAACTATATGACTATAAATATTAACGGAATACATAACCAAATCAAAAGGAAGAGGCTGTTAAATTTACTGAAAAAAGAAAAAATTGATATAGCATTCGTGCAGGAAACACATCTAACTGAAGTGGAACACAAGAAGTTAAGGAGAGACTGGGTAGGGCACGTAACGGCAGCATCATATAATTCAAAAGCCAAAGGAGTAGCTATATTAATCAATAAAAATGTACCATTCAAAATAGAAGAGGAAATAATAGATCCAGCAGGTAGGTATGTAATGATAAAGTGTCAGATATATTCAGAATTTTGGAATTTGCTCAATGTATATGCACCTAATGAAGAGGATCAAAAATTTATGCAAGATATCTTTTTGAAGATTGCAGATACGCAGGGGAATATACTGATAGGAGGGGACTTTAACCTTAATTTGGACTCAAAGATGGACAAAACTGGACAAAAAACTAGCAGAAAGAACAAAGTAACCAAATTTATGGTTAAATCGATGCAGGAAATGCAACTTTTGGATATATGGAGGAGACAACACCCAAAGGAGAAGGAATACTCATATTATTCTGGTAGACATAAAACATACTCAAGGATAGACCTGTTCCTGTTGTCAGCCCACATCCAAGGGAGAGTTAGGAAAACGGAATATAAAGCTAGATTGTTATCGGATCACTCACCCCTGTTATTAGCAATAGCGTTGGAGGACATCCCACCGAGTATGTATAGATGGAGATTAAACTCCATGCTACTTAAAAGACAGGATTTTAGAGAATTCATTGAGTGCCAAATTAAAATAAATACGGAATCAGTGAAAGATAAATTTAAACTATGGGATGCAATGAAAGCGTTCATCAGAGGGCAGATAATAAGTTATGTAACTAAGATGAAGCAGGGGCTGAAGGGCTCATATTGTGCTGCACATAAAGCTTAATTATGTTACAATTATGCATAATTAATTTTGTTCAAATACTATTGCTTCTTTGAATTTAAGCAAAAATCTTTAGAGGTTAGATAACGGTGCCAAATTTGAATGAATATCCAAGGAGTTGCATAGCATGATGTCCGCACTTGAATGGGAGGAAGGAGAGAGGGACCGCCAGCATGCAGAGGTGACTCTGGAGCAGGAGAGAGAGCGCTGCTCAGGGAGCTGAAGAAGGAATTCGTCCATCGTTATTGAATGAAGATCTACTGGGACCAATGCCTGAAGAGGGCGCACAAAATCAGTGAACCGGTGCGGACTCGAAAGGCCAACATGGCCTGTTTCCGCTCCGTAAATGGTTATATGGTTAAGGACTACAATCGGGAAATAGAACAGCTGGAAAGGGAAATAGCAAGTACAGAAAAAGAATTCGCAATAAGGGAAGATACAACAAAAAGAACAGAATTGGCAGTCAAAAAAATAAAATATGAAATACTACAAACATACAAGGTGGAGAAGAACATAATGAAGACAAAACAGAAGTATTATGAGCTAGGTGAAAAAACGCACAAAATACTAGCTTGGCAGCTTAAGACAGAACAAACTAAAAGAATGGTATTGGCATCAAGGAAAAAGGACAAACAAATTACATATAACCCAACGGAGATCAATGAAAATTTCAAGGAATTCTACGAGCAACTATATCGAACTGAGAGTGAAGGGAAAGAAGACAAAATAGATGAGTTTCTAGCTAAAATTGAACTACTGAAATTGCAAGAAGAGGAGCAAAATAAATTAATAAAATCATTTGAAATAGAGGAAATACAGGATATATTAAAAAAACTACCGAACAATAAAATGCCGGGAGAGGATGGACTCCCAATAGAATTCTATAAAACATTTAAAGACTTGTTAATTTCTCCTCTCCTGGAAGTAATGAACCAGAATGAAGAAACACAAAACATGCAGATTCATGCAAAACAGAAATACCATAGACGGCGAAAGATCCACTAACACCAGCATCATATAGACCAATATCTCTACTTAACACAGATTATAAGATAATAGCTAAACTATTAGCAAACAGATTGGCCGAATGTGTACCAAAAATAGTAAAACTAGATCAAACTGGATTTATTAAGAAAAGACGAACAATGGACAATATCTGTAAGTTCATTAACTTAATGCATGCAGTACAAGGAAACAAGACGCCAACAGTGGCAGTTGCCTTAGATGCAGAGAAAGCCTTTGACAGAGTAGAATGGAATTATTTATTCAAAGTACTACAGAGGTTCAACCTACCAGAGAAATATATTAATTGGATTAAAGCATTATATAAGAGACCATTAGCAAAGGTGACAGTAAATGGATATATATCAAGCCAATTTAAATTAAGCAGTTCAACTAGGCAGGAATGTTCATTATCTCCCTCACTGTTCGCGTTAGCTATAGAACCACTGGCAGAACTGATAAGAACAGAAAATAAAATAAGAAGGATAAAAATAAAAGAGAAGGAATATAAAATCAGTCTATTTGCAGATGACATCATAATATACTTAACAGAACCAGAAATATCAATAAAATAATTACATAAAAATTGAAGGAATATGGAGAAGTATCGGGGTACAAGATCAATGCAAATAAAAGTGAAGCAATGCCAATGAATAATCCAGATTTCACAAAATTTAAGAAAGAATCACCATTTAAATGGCAAACACAAGCAATTCGATACCTAGGTATACAACTACATAATAATCTAGGCTATCTATACAAACTAAATTTTCAGCCATTAACGAAAAAATTACAAGACGACTTAGAACATTGGAAAGACTTACCACTAACACTGATAGGAAGGGTAAATTGCATTAAAATGAATATCTTCCCAACGATACAATACTTATTTCAATCGTTACCAATTCACCTAACAGAGAAATTCTTCAAGGAGCTAAAGAAAATAATAAGAAAATTCTTATGGAAAGGGGGGAAACCGAGGATATTGCTAGATAAATTTACAGAATGGTATAAACATGGGAGCTTACAGCTACCAAACTTTAAGAATTATTATAGAGCAGCACAATTAAGATATCTATCAGATTTTTATCAAACAAGGGAAAAACCAGATTGGACCAGATTAGAGCTGGATAAAATAGGGGAGAAGGTACCTGAACATATACTATATAAGTGGGATGAAAACCTGGTGCAACATAGGAATTCACCAGTACTGTACCATCTGCTCAATATTTGGAAGAAGATTCACATAGAAAGGAATAAAACAAATTATCAACTACCAAAATTAATATTGACGCAAAATCAACTAATCCCTTTCACAATAGATAACCTTTCCTTTAGAGAATGGGAAGAAAAGGGATCAAAAGAATAGAAAATTGTTTTTTGGGAAATAAATGATTATCTTTTGAACAAATTAAGGACAAATATGGCATAACTCACAGTACAATGTTTGCATACCACCAACTGAAAACCTACTTGAAGGACAAATTGGGAAGCAGACTGAGGTTACCAGAAGGAAGCAACTTTGAATATGTGATTACAGACACAATGATAATTAAAAGATTTATAACAAACATGTACATCAAACTGCAAGAGAAAGAGAACGAGGAAACAAGCTGTAAACCCAAACAAAAATGGGAACAAGACCTAAACATAAAGATAAAGAATGAAACATGGGAAAAGCTATGCTCCAGAACTATGAGAAATACAATAAACACTAGTTTACGCATGATATAATATAATTGGTTACACAGGCTATACACCACGCCCCAAAAGTTAAATAAATGGGACCCAACAGTATCAGAAAGATGTTATTGCTGTAAGAAGGAAACAGGAACAGCAGTACATGCAATTTGGGCATGTGAGAAAGTGGAAAAGTTTTGGGAAGATCTAAATCAGGTATTAAATAAAATCACAAAAAGCAACATACCAAAAAATCCAGAGATCTTTCTTCTAAGTAATACAAGTAAAAAATTAGGCCTCAAACTGGATGAAGCTCAAAAAAGATTTATTATGATAGCCTTAGCTGTAGCAAAAAAAATGTATTAGGTCAACCTGGAAATTAGAAGATAGCCTGAGAATACAGCAATGGTAGATAGAAATGAATAAATGTATTCAACTGGAAAAAATAACATATAATTTAAGAAATAACATCACAGTATTCGAACAAATTTGGGAACCGTACATGGAACACAACAGAGAAGTCCTATCGCAGACCTCCACCGCCTAAAATGACAGAAGGAGAAGACGAAATGAACTGACCCAGTGTGTAAAAGTAGATGACACAAGTTTCTTGTTTATTTTGATTGTGTGATGACATTGTTTAATGGGTTTAATGTATCATATAGGTTGAATGTTGAGTGAGTGGGGAGGGGGGGTGAAGGAGGGAGGGAAGTGAGGGGGGAAAAGGGGAGAAAATGACACTGTGCATATTCAAGAGGGAAATGTTTGTGGGTATTTTGGTTAATATGGTTCATAGTGTGAAAAATTTTAAAAAATTTTAAAAATAGTTTACAAGAAAACCAGCTAAGTCATGCTCAGTCAAGAAGCTTCCAGAGAACCGGTTACAAGTTTAAAGCTAACAAACCTCCCAGACAGGAATCAATTCTCAACTCTTCTACAGGGAGCTCCAGATATCCTGATGCCTGCCTGATCTCTTTAACACAATAGTGCTGACTACTGATAAGAGTCAATGAACTGTCAATAGGTGCTTTGGCTTGGCTTCGCGGACGAAGATTTATGGAGGGGGTAAAAAGTCCACGTCAGCTGCAGGCTCGTTTGTGGCTGACCAGTCCGATGCGGGACAGGCAGACACGATTGCAGCGGTTGCAAGGGAAAATTGGTTGGTTGGGGTTGGGTGTTGGGTTTTTCCTCCTTTGCCTTTTGTCAGTGAGGTGGGCTCTGCGGTCTTCTTCAAAGGAGGCTGCTGCCCGCCAAACTGTGAGGCGCCAAGATGCACGGTTTGAGGCGTTATCAGCCCACTGGCGGTGGTCAATGTGGCAGGCACCAAGAGATTTCTTTAGGCAGTCCTTGTACCTTTTCTTTGGTGCACCTCTGTCACGGTGGCCAGTGGAGAGCTCGCCATATAATACGATCTTGGGAAGGCGATGGTCCTCCATTCTGGAGACGTGACCCATCCAGCGCAGCTGGATCTTCAGCAGCGTGGACTCGATGCTGTCGACCTCTGCCATCTCGAGTACCTCGACGTTAGGGGTGTGAGCGCTCCAATGGATGTTGAGGATGGAGCGGAGACAACGCTGGTGGAAGCGTTCTAGGAGCCGTAGGTGGTGCCGGTAGAGGACCCATGATTCGGAGCCGAACAGGAGTGTGGGTATGACAACGGCTCTGTATACGCTTACCTTTGTGAGGTTTTTCAGTTGGTTGTTTTTCCAGACTCTTTTGTGTAGTCTTCCAAAGGCGCTATTTGCCTTGGCGAGTCTGTTGTCTATCTCATTGTCGATCCTTGCATCTGATGAAATGGTGCAGCCGAGATAGGTAAACTGGTTGACCGTTTTGAGTTTTGTGTGCCCGATGGAGATGTGGGGGGGCTGGTAGTCATGGTGGGGAGCTGGCTGATGGAGGACCTCAGTTTTCTTCAGGCTGACTTCCAGGCCAAACATTTTGGCAGTTTCCGCAAAGCAGGACGTCAAGCGCTGAAGAGCTGGCTCTTCAATAGGTAGCCCATTCATAAATCGGTTTCCCGCCCAAAAGCAGCTGATTGAGTTACTACTCGTCAGACAGGATGTAAATTGTCAAAGGATGCAATAAACGTCCGGTAACACTGACAGCGGCCACTCAGTCCCTGGTTGGCATTGTTTCTTTAAGAGTGAGAGTTTGTTATTGAGTATGCCATTTCAGTTCCAACCCTCTTTCTCACAGCTTTGCGAAAATGTGTGGACAGTAACAAGAATATATTGGGTAATCCAAAGAAGCAGCAATAACCCTGACCATATGGTGGGAAATTCAATAGTTTTAAACATGAATTGCCAAGCTAGTCATTGCTGGGCAAGTGTTTGCTGCAGAGTAAAAAAAACCAAGTTTACCATGGAACTAATACATTTCTTATAAAGACAGGAAAACAAATGCACTGCCAGTAAAATAGAGGAGCTTAAATCAATCAGCTGTGACATTGGTTTAAAAATTGCTGAGCTATTTGTCGTTGGTGTCTATCCACAGAAATGTAAAGAATCTCACTCAAAATTGAATTCAAATGCAGCAGACAATGAAACAGAGAAATTTCCTGCCAATAGCTTCTCAGCTCATTTACTCACGCAACGAGGCATCAATTGGTCAGTTTCTGCAGGATGGACAGTTGACAGACACAATATTCTCTTCCACCCAAAGAATAGTTGTCGCGATGTTTCACTAAATGATAGCTCCATATTAAAAAAGGTCAAGGAAAATGCTCATCCAACAATAATTTGAACATTGGAAAAATACACCTCTTTTTAAAAAAATCAAAGTGCATCACATTCAGGTGAATAAGATGCTGTGATTGAAAATAAATGGGTGGTCCTTCAGTCATTACCAGCTGGCAAAATTTATTCAGGAATATTTGGACCTGTTCAAAACTGGATGGGGAGGCTTAAGTTTGCAACTGGATTCATTAATTTCATCTTGGCAACTAGTGAGCTAGATTTAAGCCCATCAAAAATGACCACAGAACAGATGTTCAACTATTTTTGACAAAATATGAATGTACAGTGGACCGAGCTTTCATGAGATGAGAGATTGCAGTATAATTTGCATCATGATATATTCCATTTTATCTCAAAGTAGTTCCCATAATACACGTTCAGGATATCATACTTCAAGGCCACAGTCCCCACTTTCCTCAGGAAAGCCACCAGCTACCAAAGAAAAGCATAATAATGGCCAGGTGACTGACTGGTGGCTTTGACATCCACTTTTTGAGCTGGTCACGTCACATATTTAACTTAAACCTACCAACTAACTTGACCCACTTCAATTAGCCGACCCGCCAAATGGATGGCAGATGCCATCTCTCTAGTTCTCCGCTTGGCCCAGGGACTTCCATGTTAGACGACTGCTCTGTGTTCAAATCCACAGTCCTGAGCTAACTCATTCTCAAAATTCAGGATCAAGGTCACAGTGCTCCCCACCCTACGCCACCCCCACATTTGGAGACTTGACTTCCTATCTAACAGATCACGATAAGAGAGGATGAGTAGCAACTTCTCCTCCACATTCACACTCAACGCTGGTGCTCTTCAGAGATGTACACTCAGTCCCCTACTATACTTTCTCTATACCCATTCCAATTCCATCTACCAATTTGACCATGAGGCCACAGGGTTAGGCCAGGTATCAGACAACAAGGCTGAAAGAGGTTGAAAGTCTGGTGGCATGATGCCAAGATAACTCTCTCAATGTCAATAAGACTATCATTAACTTCAGAAGACAGGACAGCTCCCTTATCAATCATGCTGAGCAGAGGGGTTCAAGTTCTTAAGAATAAATATCTTCAATGATGTGACGTGGGACAAACACATTAGCCCAACGATCAAGAAAGTTGAGATTAACTATGTATCAAATTTAATTTTTATGTTTGGCTTTGGCCATTTCTAAAAAAATGTTTAGCTATTACATGGAAGTCTGATTCGGTTTTAAGCATGAAAAGATGGCACAATGAAACAAAAGCTTGTATTCCCTTAGAAAATATAATGTACAACTTGAGAGATAAATACTTTTTTCTTTATTAAAGTCTGGAGCCCATATTTGGTGTTAAAATTTGATCTCTCAGTTGCTTTAGTGGTTGTCACTGCTTCGGCAGCCAAAAAGTTTGAAAATGAGCTGTATTTGCTGATTATTTCCCTTTTCTTTTATAGTAGGTGGGTAAAGGAGGAGGGAGGGTATTAGTGGGGTGGTTGGGGAGGCTGGGGTTTTTTAAATTTAATCAAGATATGTTTGTACTAATATATTGTAATCAATGTTACATTACGCAATTTAAAATTTTAAATAAAATAATTTTGAAAAATGCAATATCTTTTTGAGAAATCAATGGAAGTTACACATGCCTCATAGACCCTCAACAACTTGAACAAGGCCCCCATCAAAAGCCCACTTAAGGGATACATCACAGTGTGGTGCAGGACCTGCTCCGTTCAAGGTTGGAAGAAACTACAGAATGTCGTGAATGTAGCTCAGAAAAAAACACAGATATTCCTCCTCTCCATGGACCCATCTCCATCTCCCTATCTAGGAAAGCCAGCCAACACACTGAAGGACCCATCACACCTTGGGTACACCCTCTTCTCACTCCACCCATCAAGGAGAAAGCAGAAAAGTGGGAAAATATGGACCAACGGGCTTAAGGAAAGTTCTTCCCTGCAGCCATCAGGCTCCTGAGTGAACCCCAGAATCGTCTCTCATGCTGCCCTCATTTCGTGCTAATGGATCCACCTTTTATTTAACTGAAATTGTGTCTAAATTGTGCTTTTATATAGTTGTTAGTCTGCTCGCAGAAGAATCTTTTCATTACAATTAGCATTTTGTAACGTATCAACTTTAAAGAGTTCAAAGTTCAAAGAAAATGCTGCCCTGCAATCGGCGGTGATTTTCTGTGGGCTGCAGAGACCCCAATACCTTTCCTTTACTTTTTAAACTTTTTAGTTGATGAATTTACTGTGCCTTTTTACTAAGCTAGATCAGTGTGACCTTAAAAGCATTACAGGATGTGAGAAAGACACGCACGTGTTTGAAACTATTTAAAAGATCATGCATAATGCTATGCATTTTCACTTTTTATACCATCACAAAAATAGTTCTCTTTAAAATATTGAACTGTACTTTCCACACCAATGTGAAAAGCAAGAAAAAATTAATATTTTAGAGCACATGGAAAATGCTGGGGGTGGGGTGTGGGAGGAGGTAGCCAGATATTGCTTCAACTGGAAAAGCAGAAAACAATATACTAATCTATTTAACTGAAAAACTATAGGAATGATTATAAAATACCATTTATTTTTCGCAAAATGCATGTCATTGTGTCATTTTAAATTACCCAGATGAAAGTATGATCCAAGCATTGGTATCGCTGGGACAAGCCTACCTAATATGCCCATTAAGATAAAATAGAGTGAACTATTGCTGGGTTTATTTTTGACTGTACAATACCTTGAAGGTCTAGTGATTTTAAGCAGAAATGCAAGTAAAATAACACAAAAGCTCAAACCACTTGCAAGACAAATAATATAAATTGGCAGCAGCTCAAAGCATACAATCTATCTTGAGCTAGTAGTAGACAGAATACCTGCCATTCGTCAAAGCTGGCAAAAGACCATGAGAATTTTCTCCAGCAATCCAATTCATACTCCCGAGAGTTAAAGGGGTGGTTTTACTAAGAAACTATGGTATCCATGCCCAATGTGCTGAAATGGCAGCGTACAAACATTTAGATCACAAGATGCAAGTACCAATTTCCTGTGAAAACGTGATAGGGTGGAAACCCATCATTTCAGTCCCTCTGTCTCTGGCCAAGAATAGACTAGAAGAAACACATCTTTTGTGGAGCACTATGTTGGGAATGATTCCATCTGGACACAAGTTGAAGCAGAAAAACCCAGAATTCTCAAGAAACTGTTACTGAAGTTAATTTGTAGAGTTACATGAAATGAGAGGCAGCTTCCTTGCCAGACCATATAATGGTCTTTATAATTTTATTACAAGAGTTTGGTCCAATTCTAAGGCTTAACTTGACCATGCACTGTTTATCTCTAAAGAGTGCTTTGCATTTCTTGTTCTAAACAGATTTCTCCTCAAGTCATGATGCAAGGAAACAGGCCCATCAGATGCTATCACTCATCTACACATTCAGGACAAATTACAATGGTGAATCAACCTACCAATTATACACCTGTAGAGTGAGAGGGGAAGCCAGAGTAACCAAGGAAATCCAAGCACAGTCAGAAAAATAGGCAAACTCCATGAACCAGCACCCAAGCTCAGTATTGAACCTGGTCTCTCAGGCAATTGAGCAGGAGCTGAAAAAGTGGCACCACTGTGCTTCCTGATACTTGACAAAATTCCACTGATATACTCAAACAACATTTTGGATGGAGCTCCAAAAGCACTATGGCACTGTCGTTTGAGATGAATGCTCCTGCCAACAACACATTCAGATTCAATAGAAATGTAGAGGAATTGATGTCAATTTAAAGAAGGAAGGATTATGTTAATTATGGATAAGGATAGGTCTGGTCCTTGGTTGAGATTCTAACTGGAGAAAGGTCAATTTTGAGGAAATGAGGAATGATCTAGAAAAATTAATTGGGACAAGTTGTTTTCTCGCAAGGACATTCAAAGATGAAATTTTTAAGAGTACAAAGTGTGTATGTCACCCAGTTACATGAAAGATATCAATAAGATTGAAAGAGTGCAGATAAACTTTACTAGGACGTCAGTAGGACTTCAGGAACTGTAGGACTTTATTCCCTGGTTTGTAGAAGAATGAGCGGAGATTTGAAAGAGACATACAAATTATGAGGGGTATAGATAGAATAAATGCAAGAAGGCTTTTTCCACTGAGGATGAGTGACATATAAACCAGAGGGCCTGGGCTAAGGTTGAAAGAGGAAAAGTTTAGGGGGAACATTAGAGTGAACTTCTTCGCCCAGAGTAGTGGGAGTGCGGAATGAGCCCCCAGTGGAAGTGGTGAATACGGGCTCAATTTGTACATTTAAGAAAAAAATTGGACAGGTACATGTATGGGAGGAGCATGGAGAGCTATGGACTGGGTGCAGGTCAGTGGGACTAAACAGTATAATAGTTTGGCACAGATTAGAAGGGCCTGATTTCTGTGCTGTAATGTTCTATGCTTCTCCACTGTAAATGGGCCAATGCATTTCCAATATTTTCTGACTTCTTCCCAAGAGTTGCAAGTTCAAATCCCTAATAACCCAGCAACTTCGGGAGTTTGATAGGGGCAGACTGGCAGCTCCTCTTGACAACCGGATGTCACTTTTATTATATCCCAGCATACGTAAAGTTCACCATTTTGGATGTTACGCGGTACAGTAAAATCCCCATTATCCAGCATTCAATCAGCCAAAAACACCCAGAGGAAATAAATAAGACTGGGCAGATGGATCTGCGGGGGGTGGGGGGAGAGCACTAAGACTCTATTAGACAAGCATAGGTTTTCCCTGCTGAATTAACAATGCCCCTCAATGCATGCACTCTCTTTTTACTGTCGCCACTTGCATGGAGGTGAGCCGAGTGGTCAGCTCGAGAAAGGTGCATTGAAGGCCTGACCGGGACCTTAGTGTGGAGGCGAGAGGGGCTGTCAGAGCCAGGAATGTGCGTTGAGGGCCTGACTGGGGCACAAGCGTGGAGGTGAGTTGGGCTGTCAGCGCCAGGAAGGCACGTCGAGGGCCTGACCAGAGCACAAGCGTGGAGGTGAGTCGGGTTGCGCTGAAGGTCTGACCATGACATCTGAATAAAGAGCCGGTCGATTCTGTTCTCTGCTGCGGTGACTTGCCTAAGTAAGAGCCTTTTTTTAAGTATCAGGTGTATTAGTAAGGCTTTATCTTTAAACTTGTGGGGAGATGCCAGCTGCACATTTAGTGTAGCTGCTTGCACATTGGCTGGGGTTTGAATTTAAATTGTAAGTTATGGAATTACCTAATTAAAGTGAACTTTACATAATACTGGTATTTTGCAAATTACATTTTGCACTGTCTTTTGTCTTTTAAACAGTGTATTCTTAATGCAGGTGTATTAGTTAGACATTGCAAGAGTGAGTCTCAGTCAACCAGAAAATTTGCATATTTGACATCCATGATCCCTGTAAGTGCCAGATAATGAGGATTCTACTGCACTATAAATTAATTTCACAATGAAACCAGTTTAAAAGAAGCATGGGATCCAGGGCCCCAGCTTGTGCAGAGGGAGTGCAGCGAGCAAGACTCAGTGAGAAAGCCGTGTCATGTGTGGCTATTTATAACCATATAACCATATAACCACTTACAGCACAGAACAGGCCAGTTCGGCCCTACTAGTCCATGCCGTAACAAATCCCCACCCTCCTAGTCCCACTGACCAGCACCCGGTCCATACCCCTCCAGTCCTCTCCTCTCCATGTAACGATCCAGTCTGTCCTTAAATGTAACCAATGATCCCGCCTCAACCACGTCTGCCGGAAGCTCATTCCACATCCCCACCACCCTCTGTGTAAAGAATTTTCCCCTCATGTTCCCCTTATAATTTTCCCCCTTCAATCTTAAACCATGCCCTCTAGTTTGAATCTCCCCCACTCTTAATTGAAAAAGCCTATCCACATTTATTCTGTCTGTCCCTTTTAAAATCTTAAACACCTCTATCAAGTCCCCTCTCAATCTTCTATGCTCCAGAGAAAAAAGCCCTAGTCTGCACAACCTTTCCCTGTAACTCAAACCTTGAAATCCTGTCAACATTCTTGTGAACCTTCTCTTCACTCTCTCTATTTTGTTTATATCTTTCCTATAATATGGTGACCAAAACTGTACACAGTTCTCCAAATTTGGCCTCACCAATGCCTTGTACAATTTCATCATAACCTCCCTACTCTTGAATTCAATACTCCGATTTATGAAGGCCAACATTCCAAATGCCTTCTTCACCACATCATCTACCTGAGTATCAGCCCTGAGGGTACTATTTACCATCACTCCTAAATCCCTTTGTTGCTCTGCACATCTCAATACCCTACCATTTAATGCATATGACCTATTTAGATTTGCCTTTCCAAAATGTAACACCTCACACTTATCTGTATTAAATTCCATCAGCCATTTCTCAGCCCACACCTCCAGCCTTCCTAAATCACCTTTTAATCTACGGTAATCTTCCTCACTGTCCACAACACCACCAATCTTTGTATCATCCACAAACTTGCTTATCCAATTTTCCACCCCTACTTCCAGATCGTTATCTTTGGCTTGGCTTCGTGGACGAAGATTTATGGAGGGGGTAAATGTCCACATCAGCTGCAGGCTCGTTTGTGGCTGACAAGTCGTTAATGTAATATAACAAACAATAGTGGACCCAGGACCGATCCCTGAGGAACTCCACTAGTCACCGGCCTCCAATTGGACAAACAATTTTCTACCACTACTCTCTGACACCTCCCATCCAACCATTGCTGAATCCATTTCACTACTTCCTTATTTATACCTAATGCCTCCACCTTTTTTCCTAACCTCCTGTGGGGAACTTTGTCAAAAGCTTTAAAGCTTTACTAAAGTCTAAATAGACAACATCCACAGCTTTCCCTTCATCAACCTTTTTTGTAACCCCCTCGAAAAACTCAATCAGGTTTGTCAAGCATGATCTACCCCTGACAAAACCATGCTGATTACTCCCTATCAATCCCTGTACCTCCAAATATTTGTAAATACTATCCCTCAGAACACTTTCCATCAACTTACCCACCACAGACATCAGACTCACGGGCCTATAATTCCCAGGTTTACATTTGGACCCTTTCTTAAACAGCGGAACCACATGTGCCACCCTCCAATCCTTTGGCACTACCCCCGTGACCAGTGACATCCTAAATATCTCTGTTAATGGCCCCACTATCTGTCCACAAGCCTCCCTGAGTGTCCTTGGGAATATTTTGTCCGGTCCCGGTGATTTATCCACCTTTATCTTTTTCAACACAGCCATCACTACCTCCTCTTATATGCTTCAGAAGTTCATCGGGACTTCTGATTTCAGAGAATAGATTATTGGAGTTTTACACTAGCGACAAACAGCAGAAATTTGAAATGCAAACTGCACTCAAATGAGGACAGAAAATGCATGGAGAGATGAGTACTGTCACTCTTTCAGTTCAATGGTTTTCACTAAAAACATTAAGACACAAGATAGAGGAAAGGCTTGTGATAGATCACGAGACATCAGGGACAAGAATGGATGGAGAAGGAGGATGGTCGTGACAGAAGTACAGAAATGTTCAGGTTTCAATGGAAGTAGCAGAAGCAACATAAAATCTTTGAACTCAGAAGAATAAGATTTGAAAATTAAAAACACAGATACTACGTTGATATCATTTATTATTATCATCAAATAAAAGATCAGGATTTTTTTTCATTTTTACAAAATGTTTGCCTGGAGATCCATCCCTTCAGAATATATTGTCATTGAAAAAATTTGGTGTTTGGGGCAGCGTCATAGTGTAAACATTCATATTATAACCATTTTTACTGTAATAATAAACAATAATAGTGGGTGAAAAGTAAGGCAGTGACTTTGCTTCACTGATTATTCAGGAATCTGATGGCAGTGGGGAAGAAGTTGTCCTTGTGCCATTGAGGGCTCGTCTTTAGGGTCCTGTACCTTTTCCCGATGGTAGCAGAATGAAGAGGCCATGGCCTGGGTGGTGGGGGTCTTTGAGGATAGAGGCTGCTTTTTTAAGATACCGCCTCATGTAGATGTCCTCGATGGAGTGAAGTCTGGTGCCTGTGATGTCACAGGCCAAGTTAATAACTCTCTGGAGTTTATTCTTGTCCTGAGAGTTGGTGCCTCCACACCAGGCAGTGATGCAAACAGCCAGAATTCTCTCCACAGTACATCTGAGTACGTTTACGAGAGTTTTCAGTAACATACCAAATCTCCTCAGACACTCACAAAGTCTAGCCACTGGTGAGCCTTCTTTGTGATTGCATCAAAGTGGGGGCTCCAGGACAGATCCTCGGAGACGTTGACATCCAGAAATTTGAAGTTCTTGACCCTTTCCACTACTGAGCCCTCGATGAGGACTGGGTCATGTTCCCCCGATTTCCTCCTGAAGCCCACAATCATCTCCTTGGTTTTGCTGAAGTTGTGCGCAATGTTGTTATCGTTACACCATTCAACAAGCCAGGGTCGGTGCCAGAACGAGTGTTAGATGGGGCCATTATAGTAACTAAGTGGTGGCACAGTCCAATGCTTGTAAACTTGCTCAGTGCAGGGGGTGGGATGGGGGTGGATGCTGGTACCTATATGCTAACAAACGTTATAGTCTTTCGTCCCTCCGACATGGCAGATGATAACACTGCTTTTATTGCTGGGAGAGTCACTAGCGTGTCAAGCTAGATGGTAATGAGGCGGAGGTGGGTTTGATGGTGAGCGATGGCCGTAAGCATAAGGGGGCACAGAAACTTGCTTGGGGGGGGTGCAATACCTGTGAATCCCCCTCCCTTGGGGCCAACCCTGCAACGAACTGATCCATCTCCCTCCTGTATGCTTCTTCATTGCCGTTTGTGATTCTGCCAACAACTGTGGTGTCATCGGCAAACTTGTAGATGGCATTGGGATTGTGCCCGGCCACACAGTCATGGATGTATAATGAGTAGAGCAGTGGGCTAAGCACGCATCCTTGGAGTGTGCCTGTGTTGATAATCAGTGAGGAGATATTCTTTCCAATATGTACTGACAGTGGTCTTCCAATGAGAAAGTCAATGATCCAGTTGCAGAGGGGGGGACAGAGGCCCAGAGTTTGTAGCTTCTTGACCAGCGCTGTGGGAATATGGCATTGAAGGCCATTCTATAGTCAATGAAGTGCAGCCATATGTATGAATTTTCAAGGTGATCCCATGCTGAATGGAGAGCCAGCGATATTGCATCTGCCCTGGAGCGATTAGGACGATAGGCAACTTTCAGAGGGTCCAGATCTTTGCTTAGGTAGATGTTAGTTCTAGCCATGACCAGCCTCTCAAAGCATTTCATCACAGGAGAAGTTAGTGCTACTGGGCAGTAGTCATCGAAGCACCTCACAGTACTCTTCTTGGGTACCGGGATTACTGATGCCCTTTTGAATCAGGTGGGAACCTCTGACTGCAGCAATGAGAGGTTGAAAATGTCTGTGAACACTCCAGCTAGTAGGTTGGCGCAGATTTTCAGTTCCCTGCCAGGTACACCATCAGGGCCTGATACCTTGTGAGGGTTCATCTTCTTGAATGATGTTCTGACATCGCCCTCAGAGACAGATAGCACAGGATCCTCAGCCTTTTCAGGGATTCTAGTCAGTACGGTTTGATTCTTCTTCTCAAAGCATTCATTGATTAGGCACAAAACCAATCCATTTACGAAATTCAGTTCTATTGATTTCAGTAGAGTAGAATCCACTGATGCATTTAAATAGTGTGTTTATAGTGATGTGGATCAGGAATACATTTCTGGCTAATTGCACAAGTTTACACCCAAGCCTCAAGTTTTACTTTTGCTCCAACTATGGACACAACCAGTTTTCACCATTGAAGTATTCTACTGGCCTCTAATGGCAAACATAAGCACTGCAGCATCATTTTACCAGCTCAGCATGAGAGTCCCAAGAGTCATATAGTGGAGAATAGACCATGAAGCCCAACTAGTCCATGACAACCAATAATGTGGTATTCTGGGTCAATTCCATTTGCCTATGCTTTGTCCACATCCCTCCCAAATCTCTCATATCCAGAAATGTGTCCATGTCTTTTTAATTATGTTATTGTACCCACTTCAGTTTCCCTGGCAGCTCAGTCTCGATGCAGACTCTTCTTAAACCCATCCCCTCCAGCTCTAGAATCATCCACCCTGGGAAAAAGTCAGAGCATCGACTTTATCCATGTCCGTCATGATTGTGTAAACCTCAGGTAACCCCTCAGCCTTGTTTGTTGTAGGGAACACAGACCCAGCCTGCCCAACCTCGCTGCATAGCTCCAGTTCTCCAGTCCCAGCAATTTATTGATCTCCTTCCTACAGCTGGGCAACCAGAATTGCACAGAGGACAGTTCCAAGTTTGGCCTCACCTCCAGCTCAATGAGTTCCCAACATTTGTCCTCTGAAACATGCCCTACAAAGATCAGCATGGCAAACACCTTCACCACTTTATCCACCCAAGTAGCCACCTTCAATGATGAATGTAGACGAGCAATCTTCACCCAAACACCAACTCTCAACTAATTCCTCTGCCTGGCCACCCAAAAGACCAACCCTCAACTCAGTCCTCTGCCTGGCCACCCAAACACCAACTCTCAACTAACTCCTCTGCCTGGCCACCCAAACACCAACTCTCAACTAACTCCTCTGCCTGGCCACTCAAACACCAACTCTCAACTCACTCCTCTGCCTGGCCACCCAAACACTAATTCTCAACTAACTCCTCTGCCTGGCCACCCAAATACCAACTCTCAACTAACTCCTCTGCCTGGCCACCCAAACACCAACACTCAACTCACTCCTCTGCCTGGCCACCCAAACACCAACTCTCAACTCAGTCCTCTGCCTGGCCACCCAAACACCAACTCTCAACTAACTCCTCTGCCTGGCCACCCAAACACCAACTCTCAACTCACTCCTCTGCCTGGCCACCCAAACACCAACTCTCAACTAACTCCTCTGCCTGGCCACCCAAACACCAACTCTCAACTAACTCCTCTGCCTGGCCACCCAAACACCAACTCTCAACTCACTCCTCTGCCTGGCCACCCAAACACCAACTCTCAACTCACTCCTCTGCCTGGCCACCCAAACACCAACTCTCAACTCAGTCCTCTGCCTGGCCACCCAAACACTAACTCTCAACTCAGTCCTCTGCCAGGCCACCCAAACACCAACTCTCAACTAACTCCTCTGCCTGGCCACCCAAACACCAACGCTCAACTCACTCCTCTGCCTGGCCACCCAAACACCAACTCTCAACTCAGTCCTCTGCCTGGCCACCCAATCACCAACTCTCAACTCACTCCTCTGCCTGGCCACCCAAACACCAACTCTCAACTCACTCCTCTGCCTGGCCACCCAAACACCAACTCTCAACTCAGTCCTCTGCCTGGCCACCCAAACACTAACTCTCAACTCAGTCCTCTGCCAGGCCACCCAAACACCAACTCTCAACTAACTCCTCTGCCTGGCCACCCAAACACCAACGCTCAACTCACTCCTCTGCCTGGCCACCCAAACACCAACTCTCAACTCAGTCCTCTGCCTGGCCACCCAAACACTAACTCTCAACTCAGTCCTCTGCCAGGCCACCCAAACACCAACTCTCAACTAACTCCTCTGCCTGGCCACCCAAACACCAACGCTCAACTCACTCCTCTGCCTGGCCACCCAAACACCAACTCTCAACTCACTCCTCTGCCTGGCCACCCAAACACCAACTCTCAACTCAGTCCTCTGCCTGGCCACCCAAACACCAACTCTCAACTCAGTCCTCTGCCTGGCCACCCAAACACCAACTCTCAACTCAGTTCTCTGCCTGGCCACCCAAACACCAACTCTCAACTCACTCCTCTGCCTGGCCACCCAAACACCAAC